>NC_054704.1:102355965-102372446 GCF_016097555.1 Gigantopelta aegis
TGTGTGTGTTTCTTCTTTACTTCCATAACCTACACCCTACAGAAGGTCGTGTGTGTGTGTGTGTGTGTGTGTGTGTGTGTGTGTGTGTGTGTGTGTGTGTGTGTCTTCTTTAATTCCACAACCTACACCCTACAGAAGGGGGTGTGTGTTTCTTCTTTAATTCCATAACCTACACCCTACAGAAGGCGGTGTGTGTTTCTTCTTTAATTCCACAACCTACACCCTACAGAAGGGGTGTGTGTTTCTTCTTTAATTCCATAACCTACAAGCTACTTAAGGCGGTGTGTGTGTTTCTTCTTTAATTCCATAACCTACACCCTACAGAAGGGAGTGTGTGTTTCTTCTTTAATTCCACAACCTACACCCTACAGAAGGCGGTGTGTGTTTGGCAGCGTCCCTGTCAGATATAGAGTAATTTTGATGCTTCTCGGTTTGATCAATTCTAAAATAGCCTTCAGAAGATTTCACATAACGTATACGATAAAAAGAAACAGATTGAAATAACTTCTCTGCATATCATGAAATCTGACATTCCAACCAGACAAGCTTAAAACACACTTGCTTTCTATGTTCGTTTTGTTACATACGTCGCGTATGTTTACTTATACTTTGCTTTTGAAGTGAGGAGCGTCAACTTTGCAATTCGCTAAATACATTATATACAATTTTCCATATAACTACATACATTACCGTACGTGCAATTTCCCAATTCACATCCAAACATTACAGACAGATGTTATAGTGATTACGTTTTGTCGTATCAGTCTTGTGCAAATTCATTGTTCTGTTAAGAGCACGGCTATATGTTTATAGCGGTAACTGTTTTGTCGTACATAGTGTGTACAAATTCATTCTTCTATTAATAGCACATCATTATGTTTATAGCGGTAATTGTTTGGTCGTACATAGTGTGTGCAAATCAATTCTTCTATTAATAGCACAGCTATATGTTTATAGCGGTAACTGTTTTGTCGTACATAGTGTGTGCAAATTAATTCTTCTATTAACAGCACAGCTATATGTTTATAGCGGTAACTGTTTTGTCGTACATAGTGTGTGCAAATTAATTCTTCTATTAATAGCACAGCTATATGTTTATAGCGGTAACTGTTTTGTCGTACATAGTGTGTGCAAATTAATTCTTCTATTAATAGCACAGCTATATGTTTATAACGGTAACTGTTTTGTCGTACATAGTGTGTGCAAATTAATTCTTCTATTAATAGCACAGCTATATGTTTATAGCGGTAACTGTTTTGTCGTACATAGTGTGTGCCAATTAATTCTTCTATTAATAGCACAGCTATATGTTTATAGCGGTAACTGTTTCGTCGTACATAGTGTGTGCCAATTAATTCTTCTATTAATAGCATAGCTATATGTTTATAGCGGTAACTGTTTCGTCGTACATAGTGTGTGCCAATTAATTCTTCTATTAATAGCATAGCTATATGTTTATAGCGGTAACTGTTTCGTCGTACATAGTGTGTGCAAATTAATTCTTCTATTAATAGCACAGCTATATGTTTATAGCGGTAACTGTTTCGTCGTACATAGTGTGTGCAAATTAATTCTTCTATTAATAGCATAGCTATATGTTTATAGCGGTAACTGTTTTGTCGTACATAGTGTGTGCAAATTAATTCTTCTATTAATAGATATTCTATAATAGCAGATGTAGGATTGTTCCAGTGATAATTGTTTGTCATACAGTTTGTGTGCAGATTAATTCTTCTATTCTGCCTTTTTTTTTCTTATTTCTGGTTGCATAAGCGTACAAGACGGGGGGGGAGGGGGGGCAAAACCTCAAATTCGTTTAAAAATGACAGAGATATTCGAGGAAAATGTGTTAACCTGTGACGTTTTTACGACGTATTTCCATCATTCTACTGTCACAATTAGTTGTAATCCATGTAAAAATGCGTACTGATTCGTTTTCAACCCTATATAGCTGTTTGATAGTAATGTTAATATGAATAAATGTTGTTATACAGATTCGGACATTTTCGTTTAATTCGGGCAAAAGCCAGATTGCCCTCCCCCGCACCGCACCCGCACCCGCACCCCCACCCCCTACAAAGATGGAAGCCCGTACGCCTATGTCTGGTTGTTAGTGTAAATTATTTGTTGTAATATTTCAAAATGACAACGATCATTTGTAATCACACAAATAGTATTACAGACCACAGAAACATTCGATTTGATTTAAGCAGTAGGGGTGGGGGGGGGGGGGTATCTGTCCAATGGGCCCGCCCCTATTTTTAATTAAGTTATGAATTTTATGTTTGTATAAGGTCGTGTTTATCAACGTTACCAAACTATATTACATTAATGTTACCCCCCCCCTCCCCCCCAAAAAAAAAAAAATAATAATAATAATAATAATAATAAATAAATAAATAAAAATTAAATAAATAAATAGTAATAATAATAATATTAATAATAATCCTGGGTCCAGTTGTTGAAAACATAATTCAATTAATCCTGGTTATTCTAGTATTTTCTTTTTAATTATTTTTGTACGAATACAAAATAACGTTTAGAAAGAAAGAAAGAAATGTTTTATTCAACGACGCACTCAACACATTTTATTTGCCAGTTATATGGCGTCAGACATATGGTTAAGGACCACACAGATTTTGAGAGGAAACCCGCTGTCGCCACTACACGGGCGACTCTTTCCGATTAGCAGCAAGGGATCTTTTATTTGCGCTTCCCACAGGCAGGATAGCGTAAACCATGGCCTTTGTTGAATCAACTGGTCGGTGCAAGTGGTTTACACCTACCCACTGAGCCTTGCGGAGCACTCACTCAGAGTTTGGAGTCGGTATTTGGATTAAAAATCCCATGCCTCGACTGGCCTACCAGCCTGTAGACCGATGGTCTAACCACGACGCCACCGAGGGCGGTAATTACGTTTAGATGTCATTAGGTATGGATACCGTTGGTTGTCCTAATAAATCAAGTTTTAATATTATATTTTAGTTTATGATTTAGTCCTTTGTTTTGAAAAACTATGTTAGCCACTGGTTAAGTTAACTAATGTTTGAACAACTGGCCCGTGGCTGATAAGGAAAGACGAGATAGGACTGTTTAATGAGTTTCCAGTAATGAAATCAGATTGCAGAGAGGTTTTGTCATGGTGAGATTCAACGGGTATGTAATAGATAAACTTACAGACATACTATTCTATATACTCTTGTTGTTTCAAGAGGGAACTGGATTGGAGAATACCCCTACAGCCCCGGCGCGCCCTGTTCCAAGTGTGACAAGGGCTGCACCTGTAGCGACAGCCTCTGTGACGAAAGCGGCCACGACACGAGCAACGTTATACAGACTGTGCAAGCACCAGCGGCGGCACCAATAGGTAAAGATTACGTCGTTTAATACGCGTTACCCCCAAAGCGACACCATTAGAGCACATTGATTTATTAATCATCGGCTACTAGATGTCAAACATTTGATAATTTTTTCATTAGTAGCAAGGAATCTTTTATATGCACCATCCCACAGACAGGATAGCAAATATATACTAGTCGTGGTGCACTGGCTGGAACGAGAAATAGCCCAATGGGTCCACCGACGGGGATCGATCCCAGACCGATCGCGCATCAAAAAAGCACCTCTTGAATTTGTATATTGATGAGGTTCAGTACTTCATGTTTTGCATGTACCATAGTTCGACACTCAATAGCCGACGTGCTGGGCTTCTATTCTATTTCTATTCTATTCTCTTCTATTCTATTTCTATTCTATTCTATTCAAACAAGCACTTTACCACTGGGCTTCGTACCCCCTCTCCCCCCCCCCCCCCCCCCCCCCCGCCGCATTAGTGTTGCATCCATGTGTGCTTATATTACTTGAAATAATAGCTACTACACACATTTGCTGTTTTATCAGGAGTAGACTATATGGTGGCAGCGGGTTTCAAACCTCCCTCACCCCCATCCCCCCCCACCCCCGTCTCTCTCTCTCTCTCTCTCTCTCTCTCTCTCTCTCTCTCTCTCTCTCTCTCTCTCTCTCTGTGTGTGTCTCTCTCTCTCTGTCTCTCTCTCTCTCTCTCTCTCTCTCTCTCTCTCTCTCTCTCTCTCTCTCTCTCTCTCTCTCTCTCGCATTCTTTCTTTTCACTTTGTCAAAATAAGCAAATAGTCGCAGTTTAAAATCTGCGTTAAACAAATATTCCTTTCTTTGGAATATCAGTATCTGCTCTAATTATCCAATGTCCTTATGGTAGTCTTAATTTGTGACTTAGCTCAGTCTTCACTTTACTTCCTAATATATATTTCTAATGTATATTGTTTCGTATTTTCGTATACCGTAAATTCAGGACAGTCTCTTTAACAATATAAAAAAATATGTGCTCTTTCAAAACGTACTGATGGAAGGAAATAATGGAACAGGTCGTATTTGAGACGAAACTGAATTCATTATCAGAGTGGTTGAACAGAATGCACTGTGGGACTGACTGACTGCCAGTAACACGGCTAACTTCATCATACTGTGCACGACGGCTCTGGATGCAGTAAAAAATGCTGTTACTATTTATGTGTTTCCTTATTTCTTTCCATCAGTGTATAACGTCACTAAAAAACGAAAATATTTTAGACATTTCTATCATGTTTTAATGAACCTGTGAAAAAGAACCAACTTGATTAGCACGTATACTCTTTGACTTGAGGCAGGCAGCAGACGAACATTGAATGTTTTCATGTTTATTGGTTTCCAGCATATTACCGCCGAACTGAGTTACATAGTTCTCAAAGCAAGGCGCCTTTGAAGTCCCTTGGAGTTGTGCAACGTGGCCAGAGTCATAGTTGGCAATGGTCTTCAAAGGGGGATTCAAAAGTCCAGTACAGCCCACAGGTGCAAACCCAGTGGCAGACTCGTACCGTGTACCACAAGAAGCCTGTATCCTTGCGCGCACTGTCTGGGGGCGAGCGCCAATCACGTGGCCACGTGATCAGGTCAGACGCGAGGTCATCTTCTCGGTGTATTGATCGCCTGCCATCGTGCCGAGCCTGGCATCGGCAATGCAAGACGAGCCGCGTGGTTCAGCTGTCCTGTCTGAAGACCTGCAACCGCTGCGACAGTGTGCACCAGATCATCAGCTACGACCACAGCAAACGCGTAACTAGTTTTAATTTCAATTTACTTTATTTCCCGTTATATATAACGCGTAACTACTTTCAATTTCAAATTCAATTTATTTTATTTCCGTTTGTCATATATATATATATATATATATATATATATATATATATATATATATATATATATATATAGCGTAACTAGAGTCATGTTCAATTGTTTAGACCCTACGTTTTCTGCAAATGTTACGCTTAATTCCTATTCAGTCCTTGTTTTCTGTACACATTTCCTAGCGGAATATATTTTAGTATGACCTATATTTAAGAAACAATTTGGAAACATAAGTCAACAAACAATTAAGGCGCGGATTCAGGCGGGAAGTCCAGAGGTGACACGTCCCCCCCCCCCCCCCCCCCCCCCCCTTCTATTTTTGTCAAACAAGATATATTACAGAATATACAAAAAATGAAAACTTATCCCATCTACCTGTTCAAATGCAACAACGGGTTTTGGGCCCCCACTTTTAAAAAACTTCTGGATCCGCGCCTGCTATGTCATTAATGTAATGTACTGATACAAAAATAAATACGTTTGGGTGCTATTGGGGATAAAACACTGTAAGTAACTATAAGATAGGTTGATACATTATGACTGGCAGGTAGTATGTCCATGAATAATAGATAATATTTATTATTTAGTATTGCACGGGCAAGTGTTCATCTGAAGGCCACGTTCCCTTTTAGTGAGGGGGGGATGGGGTGAGGTCTTAATCTCGTGATGTTCATTGTCACATATTGCACACACACGTGGCCAGAATATTGTACACTCGCGACTGGTGGAGGCGTGGCCCTCTGCCGAACCCCACACCCACCTGTGGTTTCTTATGTAGGTGTATTTTATAGGGTTTTATATTGATTGTCCGTGTTTTGTAATACACGTTCATATTTGTTCAATTGATAGGTTGTTTGATAGTGACTGATAATGAATGTCATGGGAATAAATTGTTTTGAGTGTTAAACGTTATATGCTTGATGGGTAGGGAGAAGCAATTTTCGATATAGCCATATTTTACTCAAATAACAATAATGTATGGAACGTCTAGTAATACATTTTCTGTGAACTTATATACCCTTCTATACTTGTATTTCGTGTGGTTTACACAATGCTACAACAGCACGTGCAATCATAGATTATTCTTCGAAAATGGTTATTGACCATCGATTTCATATGTACAAGCAATCAATCTTATCGTATTTTGGACATTCAGGGCCGTGTTAAGGAGACGGGCAAGTGGGGTACCCCCGAAAAGGTAGCTTTATGGTTTACAAAATTGCTTTGCGCATTACAAAAGTACCCCCCCCCCCCCCCCCCCCCCAAGCACCACCATAAATACTATAGATTTGACCACAAGGGATCCCAATTAAAAGAAAAACAATTGTTGAAAGGGGAGGGCCTACCAGACCTAACACTGTGGACTTTGTAACAGCCCGACCTTGTGTAAGCTGGTTTTTGTTTGTCACTACACCTCAGTTGTGTTAGGTTAGGTACGTAAAGTAAATATATCATTTATAAAATAAGAATGAAATAAATAATGTATTGGCAAACTGGATTCAGTATACTGCATGTACATGGAGTGGTTACATGTATTTTTACCTATAGGTTTAAAGAAAAGTAAATATATCATTTATAAAATAAGAATGAAATAAAGCATGTATTGGCAAACTGGATTCAGTATACTGCATGTACATGGAGTGGTTACATGTATTTTTACCTATAGGTTTAAAGAAAAGGTTAGACAAAGCTGATACACATTTTACATTCCTAAACATTCCTAACCTTGATTCAATGAAACAAGCTATAATGGCCTTCAAGTAGCCTCGTATCCTAATATTTTGTTTTTATGCACATATCTTTAGTTATTTTTAGGAGAACGAACCTGCATTCAAAACATACAGAGATTTTTGTAAAATGGAAAAAAGTCAACTTAGGGTCTAAACAATTGAACAGGACTATAGTTTCAATTGCAATTTACTTTATTTCCGTTTGTCTTATATATAATATATCAAATATGTTATCCTGTTTGTTGGATGGTGCATATAAAAAATCACTTGTTACTAATGGACAAATTTAGCAGGTTTCATCTATAAGTCTATATGTCAAAAATTACCAAATGGTTGACATCCAATAATATATCAATGTGCTCTAGTGGCACATAAGAATGAAACAATATTTTATATAAAATGTGGAACAAATCATAAATTATATACAAATTATAAAACCAGTTTGCAATACAACATTAAATAATGATAAATATAATTTATTTTTATGGGGAATACAGCTATTCTGGTGATGGGAATTTTGCTGAGCAACATAGAAAGAAATTTACAAATGTTAATAATATTTCTCATACTTGGGTTACTTAATAACTGAATTGGTTTTAAAACCTGATCATTTTCAATAGTAATATGTTTTAATGTATTTAACGTGAAATTCACCGAATTGTGGTCAAACAAACAAGCATTATCTTCATTATCTCCTCTATATCTTAGAATTTACAAATACGTTGGTTTCTATCCAAACCAGAGTAAACCCACAACGAACAACGCAAAGGAACGCAACAGGGCAAAGCAGCTTCGTCACAGACCGAACCACCGTGGAACGATACAGCGCCAGCGTGCTGCGGCTGACGGAGGAACTAGTCCGAGTCGTCATCGTCGTCGTCATCGTCGGATCGGAGCCTCGCAGCCAGGAACAAAATTAAAGCCGAAGCCAGATCGTCGTCGGGCTTTCAACGAGGTCGCAAAATACAGAGGGCAACGGATGCGATACGGAGGGCGGATTTCAACTTCCGGTCAAAACCGGATGTTTAGAGCGAGAAAAGTTCAGACCAGAAGAAGACAATCGCCCAGAAGACGACAAAGTTCTCGAAACAAAAGTACGGTGACTGTAGAAATTAGTATGGCTTACATTAATAGGTTGTACTCGTATGAGAAAGGAAGGAATAATTATTTAGGATATAACCATATTATGGAGTTTTTAGATTTGCTGGTGTCATTTTTGACTGAAGGCGATAGCCTGAGGGTAAAAATTAAACATTTGCGGGTTTCAAATAGACAATAACACCCGCAAAACTAAAAACTTCATATGGTTATGTCCATTGTAAACTGAATCGTTTTTCTACGGAACTAACTGTATATTTGGTATTTCTTGAAAACAATATCTGGCAACAATCATTCCAGTCAGTGCACCACAATAATAAAGGCCTCAGTAGGTACTATTGTGCCTGTGTAACAAAGGCCTCGGTAGGTACTATTCTGCCTGTGTAACAAAGGCCTCGGCAGGTACTGTTCTGCCTGTGTAATAAAGGTATTGGTAGGTACTGTTCTGCCTGTGTATTAAAGGCCCCAGCAGGTACTGTTCTGCCTGTGTAATAAAGGCCTCGGTAGGTACTGTTCTGCCTGTGTAATAAAGGCCTCGGCAGGTACTTTTCTGTCTGTGTAACAAAGGCCTCGGTAGGTACTTTTCTGCCTGTGTAACAAAGGCCTCGGTAGGTACTGTTCTTCCTGTGTAACAAAGGCCTCGGTAGGTACTTTTCTGCCTGTGTAACAAAGGCCTCGGTAGGTACTGTTCTTCCTGTGTAACAAAGGCCTCGGTAGGTACTGTTCTGCCTGTGTAACAAAGGCATCGGCAGGTACTGTTCTGCCTGTGTAACAAAGGCATCGGTAGGTACTGTTCTGCCTGTGTAACAAAGGCATCGGTAGGTACTGTTCTGCCTGTGTAACAAAGGTACTTTTCTGCCTGTGTAACAAAGGCCTCGGTAGGTACTGTTCTTCCTGTGTAACAAAGGCCTCGGCAGGTACTGTTCTGCCTGTGTAACAAAGGCCTCGGTAGGTACTGTTCTGCCTGTGTAACAAAGGCATCGGTAGGTACTGTTCTGCCTGTGTAACAAAGGCATCGGTAGGTACTGTTCTGCCTGTGTAACAAAGGCATCGGTAGGTACTGTTCTTCCTGTGTAACAAAGGCCTCGGTAGGTACTGTTCTTCCTGTGTAACAAAGCCCTCGGTAGGTACTTTTCTGCCTGTGTAATAAAGGCCTCGGTAGGTACTGTTCTTCCTGTGTAACAAAGGCCTCGGCAGGTACTGTTCTGCCTGTGTAACAAAGGCCTCGGTAGGTACTGTTCTGCCTGTGTAACAAAGGCATCGGTAGGTACTGTTCTGCCTGTGTAACAAAGGCATCGGTAGGTACTGTTCTTCCTGTGTAACAAAGGCCTCGGTAGGTACTGTTCTTCCTGTGTAACAAAGCCCTCGGTAGGTACTTTTCTGCCTGTGTAATAAAGGCCTCGGTAGGTACTATTCTTCCTGTGTAACAAAGGCCTCGGTAGGTACTGTTCTGCCTGTGTAATAAAGGTCTCGGTAGGTACTATTCTGCCTGTGTAATAAAGGCCCCAGCAGGTACTATTGTGCCTGTGTAACAAAGGCCTCGGTAGGTACTATTCTGCCTGTGTAATAAAGGCCCCAGCAGGTACTATTGTGCCTGTGTAGCAAAGGCCTCGGTAGGTACTATTCTGCCTGTGTAATAATGCATATAAAAGATCCCTTGCTGCTAATTAATCAACAAGAGTTGTCCATAGAGGGTTTCCACACTAAATATATCTGTGGTCCTTAGCCATATGTCCGATGCCATATAAATAAGCGTCATTACAATGTGTTGAGTGCGTCCTGAAATAAAACACGTCTGTTTCTTTCTTGTTATATCGTCTGTGTGTATTGCTGGGGTGTGGATCAAAACAGTATTGGCAGTCTTCTAGCGCAGGAACAACACATTCATTCTGAGGGCAAAGTCCATTTAAGCAGATTGATTCTTTTTATCGTGTAAGGGTTATTAGTGACGTGTTTTGGTCAGTCACCAATGTACAACTTCTGCATAATCAGGGAATTTAAAAGTCATCGAATTAAAGGTATACTCCGTCATATTTAAGAACCATTGTGTTTTAAATATAATAATAATATAATGGACGTTGTTGTTTTTTGTTTTGATTTTATGTTTTGTTTGTTTGTTATTGTTGTTTGGGGGGTTTTTTTTTTTGTCTTTGTTTTTGTTGTTGTTTTTAGGGGTTTTTTAAATTTTATTTTAATGTTTCTTAAATTAATTAATTGCTGTAATTACAGAAATTGGATTCCATACGTATATGCAACATAAATAATTTAAACACTTCATAATTACAAATGGGAATTCACGGGTATAAATACTACTACTGTCACATGCCTGGTACTCGTTATTTCATCTAGTATCACTGTGTCAAGTAGCCTTGTGCTTGCAACATGTATGGGGTACCTGTAAATGTAGCTTGACCCCAGTGTGTTCTGATTCACTTGCAACATGTATGGGGTACCTGTAAATGCAGCTTGACCCCAGTGTGTTCTGATTCACTTGCAACATGTATGGGGTACCTGTAAATGCAGCTTGACCCCAGTGTGTTCTGATTCACTTGCAACATGTATGGGGTACCTGTAAATGCAGCTTGACCCCAGTGTGTTCTGATTCACTTGCAACATGTATGGGGTACCTGTAAATGTAGCTTGACCCCAGTGTGTTCTGATTCACTTGCAACATGTATGGGGTACCTGTAAATGTAGCTTGACCCCAGTGTGTTCTGATTCACTTGCAACATGTATGGGGTACCTGTAAATGTAGCTTGACCCCAGTGTGTTCTGATTCACTTGAAACATGTATGGGGTACCTGTAAATGCAGCTTGACCCCAGTGTGTTCTGATTCACCTGAAGGGTAAGGTGTAGTAGTATTTATATCAATGTTGTATATGTCGAGTTTTAGCCACATAAGTTACTATTACGTCTATGAGCTTTGATTTGGTGGTATACACCCTTAAAGTAAATCTGAATTAATGGGAGGGGAATGCTACTAGTTTCAGCTACAATGGGCAGCACCTTTGACCACCCTAGTTTCGTCATCCTAGGTTTTGTGAAGTTAAAGTTTGTTATGTTTAACGACACTACTGGAGCACATTGATTAATTAATCATCGGCTATTGGATGTAAAACATTTGGTAATTCTGACATGTAATCATCAGAGGAAACCCGCCACATTGTCCTAATGTAGCAGGGGAAGTTTTATATGCACTTTCCCACAGACAGGAAAGCTCATACCGCGGCCTTTGTTCAGTTGTGGTGCACTGGTTAGAACGAAAAAAAAACAATCCGCTGAGTGGATCCACCGAGATGGGACGATCCTGCGACGCACGCACCTTAAGCGAGCACTCAACCGACTGCGTTAAATCCACCCTACGGTTTTTAGGACCCTGCGCATGTTTCACGCACATGTAAATTGATACCTGTTCAAATAAAATTACAGGAATTGAATGTCCTGGTGATACCACATAACTCACCAATGAAAGGCATGATCTTAATTCAGTACAACATTCATAATTATTTTCTTAGATGAGCAGAGAGAGAGAGAGAGAGAGAGAGAGAGAGAGAGAGAGAGAGAGAGAGAGAGAGAGAGAGAGAGAGAGAGAGAGAGAGAGAGAGAGAGAGAGAGAGAGAGAGAGAGAGAGAGAGAGAGAGAGAGAGAGAGAGAGAGATAGATAGATAGATAGATAGAGATAGATAGATAGAGAGAGAGAGGGGGGAGGGAGGGAGGGAAAGAGAGAGGGGGGATACATATAGAGAAAAAGAAAGGGAGGGAGAGTTGGGGAGAGAGAGAGAGACACAGAGAGAGGGGGGATACATATAGAGAGAGAAAGAAAGGGAGGGAGAGAATGGGAGGGAGGGAGAGAGTGGGAGGGATGGAGAGAGAGAGAGAGAGAGAGAGATACATATAGAGAGAGAAAGAAAGGGATGGGGAGAGAGTGGGGGAGAGAGAGAGAGACACACACACACAGAGAGAGAGGGGGATACATATAGAGAGAGAGAAAGGGAGGGGGAGAGAGAGAGGATACATATAGAGAGAGAAAGAAAGGGAGTGGGAGAGAGAGAGAGAGAGAGACGGAGAGAGAAACACAGAGAGAGGGGGATACATATAGAGAGAGAAAGAAAGGGAGAGAGATACGGAGATATCGATATAGATGGGGAGAGATACTGAGACAGCGAAATGACAGAGAGAGACACAGACAGAGAGACAGGGGCAGAGAAGAGATGACAAAGAGAGAGAGACACATACAGATACAGAGAGAGTTTTGAGTAAAGTAAGTAACCGCAGACTCCACGAGATGACATTTCGGTACCATCTAACTGTAAACCAGATGTTTTAATTTATTGCTTACTGTTAATAAGTAGACAATATCTGACTATAAACTTAAGCTGTGTGTGTTGTCTATTTAGGCACCTGTTCTGACGATGACAAGTACTCGGACAGGTGTACATACTGGCACCGGAGTGGATACTGCGCTGAGAACCAGATGATGCGAGACGTATTCTGCAGGAAAACATGCGGAGGATGTTGATTCACATGAACGCGTCCCGTTATTCACTTTGTAACATTAAACCAAATAAACCACGTGGTATTCTGAGCTTAGTCACGTGTGCAATTCAGAATCTGTATTGCAAGGAGTCCATGCATGGTTTGACCAGAGTGCACGTTTTGTTGGTCGTACAACAACTTTCAGTTCTCCAATTTGCTTGACATATGGCCGGAAACGCCAACAGGTGTCGGATGTTTCACACTAAGCATGTCACAGTGACGTGTGCTTATTTAGAGAACTACTGGGGATTTATATATTGTTGATGCAATAGTCGTTAAAGGTACAAAGTCTTGTAGTGTATCTGACTCAAAGTTTGTTTCTTGTTTAGAGTATTCCTTGCTGTATATCAAGTGTGTTATTGGTTGTTTGATGATATTGGGATTTCATAAATACCTTTTATGATCATTGACGGATCCAGGGATATATTGCGAGGTGGGGCTGGGGGACTAACGGGAAATGGATCAACTCGTCAATAGGGCATCCAATGAAAAAGATGACAAAGGGGCACTTGGATATTTTTAAGTGGGCGGATCACCTGCGCCCCTCCCTCCCCTCCCCCTTGTATCCACCACTGGTGATGTGTCAGGATAATTCAGGATATGTGATTATTCGGGACACTTCGAACATGAGCGTTTACTCGTCTCCATGACCTGTCTTTAGAACTGTTTAGAGTCAAGACTCAACTTCAAATGACGTCACATGCATGCAATGTGTATGGCGTTGCCATGGTGTTAAAGACTCAGCCTCTTTTTAGACGGGCTAGACTTCAAAAGTTTTATAAGCATCAGGCCAGATTAGTTTGAACATTTTCCTTTCGGTTGTGGGGTGGCTGATTATACATTCGGAATAAGGTTCACGTGATTATTTTAAGGAAAACGTTAAGTTTTAGACACAAATAGTTGAACTACCATACAGTGCTGTAGAAGGACCAGGTACACGTTCCACACTTGAAGCCAACATGGCCCGGTTCTGGCCAACATTTATATCCTGGCATAAACATTTGATGGCAGTATACTATTTCGTTAAGATCTATGGAACTGCTATTGCGCTTTGAAAACTTTGTTTTGTGATGTAATGTTACATGAAATAAACTGCTTTTAGTACAAATTAACACAGTATACACAGTTTTATATATTGTGTATATAGAAATTAGTGTATGTATAGAACACATTGCTGCTATAATGCTGCGAAATAAACTGTATTATATAATGTAATGTGACAGGAAATAAAATATGGTTTTGTATTGCATATATATGTATATACATTTAATGTATACTTAGCAAACATTATTATATAGAGCTCACATAGAGTCATTCCAAGTGACAATGACCATGACCGTAACATTCATTGCAGTGAATTGAGTTTTAAAACAGTCATTATTCAGGGAAATGAGGTTTTGGATTATAACTCAAATTAAAATGGTATGATACGTGCGTTGCTAAAAATATGGTGGGATTCATCGTGTAGTATTAGAAACACTAGGTTGATCATACGACATTCATTCAATACGTCACGTAGATACAACCATGTGGGTTTTATCTTCCTAAAGTAATGTTATTAATTGAATACGTCACGTAGATACAACCATGTGGGTTTTATCTTCCTAAAGTAATGTTATTAATTGAATACGTCACGTAGATACAACCATGTGGGTTTTATCTTCCTAAGTAATGTTATTTCTTGGTTGGTTCCTATGATATGCATGTTGGGGTGTAGAAACTATGGGGTTACTTCAGTAAATTATTTCACTTGAAATTATTTAACACAAATATAAGATCTCCTAACTATTCGTGTTGTTACTACATACACGTATTTAGTTGAGCTTAAACACCAAGTGACAGTAAATGTCGTTAAGAACTTGTTTTTAATATATAACATATTGCATTTCTAGTAGACTGTGCACAATAAACATGCGTATCAGGAGACTACCACGTGAACACAAGAGTTGTAATCCAGGTATCAGTCCATGTCAGACTACACAACAGCCTCATAGTGACAACAATAAAACCAATTTTTGAAAATGTCTAATACCAGAATACGGTTATAACAAATACTATATTGAAGACAAAATAGTATAGCTTAAAAGAATGGAATGCATCATACTGTTACTTATAATAACAACAATAATATGGTAGACAGACCGATCGACAGATAATTGATTAACAAAACAAATATAAAAGTACATAAGCCATTCCTTGTGGAATTATGAGAGACAGTATAGTTAAATAACACAAGTATGTACAATTAAATTAATAATGATAGCATTATTGTATGTATGATACGAGTCATAGAATGACGTGTGATAACAGTACGGGTCTATACTAACTCATAAGGTAACGTGTGCTAACAATACGGGTCTATACTAACTCGTACAGTGACGTGTGATAACAATACGGGTCTATACTAACTCGTACAGTGACGTGTGATAACAATACGGGTCTATACTAACTCGTACAGTGACGTGTGATAACAGTACGGGTCTATACTAACTCGTACAGTGACATGTGATAACAGTACGGGTCTATACTAACTCGTACAGTGACGTGTGATAACAATACGGGTCTATACTAACTCACAGTGACGTGTGATAACAGCACGGGTCTATACTAACTCATACAGTGACGTGACTGCCATAATGATAATAAATTTCAAGTCTTTTGATGCTATTTTTAATTGTTCATCAGTAAAAGGTAATTTTTCATGCTTATTTTTCCTGTTATTTTTATATTATAGTAGGGTCTAACTGGTCATTATACTAACTACTAGAACGAAGTACAGTTTTCAAAGTTTTACTTCAGGGATTTTCAGGAATCATATATATATATATATATATATATATATATATATATATATATATATATTTGTAATAAGCAAAATATTGGAAATAAAGTCCAGAGGACTAGAAATACTAGGATTGAAAGTCCTGTGGACCAGGAGTATCAGGAATAAAGATCCCACGGACTTACATTCCTCGGAATCCACGTCCCACAGACTTAAATTCCTAGGAATACAAGTCCCACAGACTAGGATTCCGAGGAATGGAAGTCCGATCGGACAAACATTAAGAAAATCACAAATAATCAGATTGTGATTTACCGTCAAAATATAAACTTATAAAACATATTATTAAAAATTATGTTGGTATATACAGAAATTATCTTTTGCTGTTCGCCAAATGTTACGTTTTTTGGAGTTACCAGTTTTCATATATATATATATATATATATATATATATAAATATATATTGGAGTTACCAGTTTTCATATATATATATATATATATATATATATATAAAACAATTTTAAGCTACATATTGTTTTCTAGATATGTATTTCTACGTGTTGAACACATGAACACATAGCCTATTTTATATCTGTAGTTGCATTATATACTTTTGAAAAAAGCAAGATATTCGTCCTACTTCGATATTCTGGCAACAAAACTGTAAGACGATTACAAAACAAATCGCTCACGTATCTGATCCACAAGTCTATGACGTAAACAAATAATTAAGTTGATACCCAAACTTAAAAGTAATATTTTGACATAGAGATTTGAACCCACAATAATCTTAAGAGACTCGTACACTTACCCATCACACTACGAGGGAAGGCTGCCAAAACTTCACTTTTTTCTCGTGTCTTTCTGGCAGCTCGTGCAAATTGCAGAGTATAACAAACGGACATCTAATTTGCCGGACTAGTATTTCTGTCACTGCTACAGAAGGAATTTAAGTCCGGTACGAATACAAGTCCTCGGATAAAAACAACTTAAAATAAATCAGGTATGAAAGTCCGGGTAGGACTATGGTTCCTAACCTATGGAGGTCCGATAGGACTACTGTTCCTAGACACCTCGATTCCTACGAACCTGCGTTCCTTTTACACCGGTCTATACTAACTCATACAGTGACGTG
>NC_054704.1:102372646-102455146 GCF_016097555.1 Gigantopelta aegis
ACTGCATCCAATATAATACCATGTATATAATTACACCATCAAATATAATACCATGGATATAATCACTGCATCCAGTATATTGTCATGGATATAATTACCACATCTAATATAATACCATGGATATAATTACTGCATCTAATATAATACCATGGATATAATCACTGCATCCAATATAATACCATGGATATAATTACTGCATCCAATATAATACCATGGATATAATTACTGCATCTAATATAATACCATGGATATAATTACTCATCTAATGTAATACCATGGATATAATCACTGCATGCAATATAATACCATGGATATAATTACTGCATCCAATATAATACCATGGATATAATTACTGAATCCAATATAATACCATGGATATAATCACTGCATCCAATATAATACCCTGGATATAATCACTGCATCTAATATAATACCATGGATATAATTACCACATCTAATATAATACTGGATATAATACTGCATACCATGGATATAATCACGGCATCCAGTATAATACCATGGATATAATTACCATGGATATAATCATCTCCATATAATACCATATAATACCATGGATATAATTACTGCATCCAATATAATACCATGGATATAATCACCGCATCCAATATAATACCATGGATATAATCACCGCATCCAATATAATACCATGGATATAATCACCGCATCCAATATAATACCATGGATATAATACCATGGATATAATCACTGCATCCAATATAATACCATGGATATAATTACTGCATCCAATATAATACCATGGATATAATCACCGCATCCAGTATAATACCATGGATATAATCACCGCATCTAATATAATACCATGGATATAATTACCACATCTAATATAATACCATGGATATAATCACTGCATCCAGTATAATACCATGGATATAATCACTGCATCTAATATAATACCATGGATATAATTACTGCATCCAATATAATACCATGGATATAATCACCGCATCCAGTATAATACCATGGATATAATCACCGCATCCAATATAATACCATGGATATAATTACCACATCTAATATAATACCATGGATATAATCACTGCATCCGATATAATTACTGCATCCAATATAATACCATGGATATAATCACTGCATCCAATATAATACCATGGATATAATCACTGCATCTAATATAATACCATGGATATAATCACCGCATCCAATATAATACCATGGATATAATTACTGCATCCAATATAATACCATGGATATAATCACCGCATCCAATATAATACCATGGATATAATTACTGCATCCAATATAATACCATGGATATAATCACTGCATCCAATATAATACCATGGATATAATTACTGCATCCAGTATAATACCATGGATATAATTACTGTATCCAGTATAATACCATGGATATAATTACTGCATCCAATATAATACCATGGATATAATTACTGCATCGAATTTAATAATTGGAAGCATCTTTGACTACCCTAATTCTGCACACAAATTGTTCTCCTAATGTGAACAACAGCAGCTGTTATTAACACTGGTTCATTGTCATCCTAATGTGAACAGAACACCGTCCAACAGCAGCTGTTATTAACACTGGCTCACTGTCATCCTAATGTGAATAGGACACCGTCCAACAAAAGCTGTTATTAACATTAGTTCATTGTCATCCTAATGTGAACAGAACACCGTCCAACAGCAGCTATTATTAAGTCTGGTTCACTGTCATCATAATGTGAACAGGACACCGTCCAACAGCAGCTGTTATTAGCACTGGTTCACTGTCATCCTAATGTGAACAGAACACTGTCCAACAGCAGCTGTTATTAGCACTGGTTCACTGTCATCCTAATGTGAACAGGACACCGTCCAACAGCAGCTGTTGTTAACACTGGGTCACTGTCATCCTAATGTGAACAGGACACCGTCCAACAGCAGCTGTTATTAACATTAGTTCATTGTCGTCCTAATGTGAACAGGACACCATCCACCAGCAGCTGTTATTAACACTGGTTCACTGTCATCCTAATGTGAACAACACACCGTCCAACAGCAGCTGTTATTAACACTGGTTTACTGTCGTCCTAATGTGAACAGGACACCGTCCAACAGCAGCTGTTGTTAACATTAGTTCATTGTCGTCCTAATGTGAACAGGACACCGTCCAACAGCAGCTGTTATTAACACTGCTTCACTGTCATCCTAATGTGAACAGGACACCGTCCAACAGCAGCTGTTATTAACACTGGTTGACTGTCATCCTAATGTGAACAGGACACCGTCCAACAGCAGCTGTTATTAACACTGGATGACTGTCATCCTAATGTGAACAGGACACCGTCCAACAGCAGCTGTTATTAACATTAATTCATTGTCGTCCTAATGTGAACAGGACACCGTCCAACAGCAGCTGTTATTAACACTGGTTCACTGTCATCCTAATGTGAACTGGACACCGTCCAACAGCAGCTGTTATTAACACTGGTTCACTGTCATCCTAATGTGAACAGGACACCGTCCAACAGCAGCTGTTATTTACATTAGTTCATTGTCGTCCTAATGTGAACAGGACACCATCCAACAGCAGCTGTTATTAACACTGGTTCACTGTCATGCTAATGTGAACAGGACACCGTTATTAATAGAGTGAAACAAAAGTGGGCGATGTTTAATCTGGGAATGACCGTCTACAACACTCTAGAACTTACTTCTCTCTAGAATTTACTTCTCAGAGGTACGTGCGTGTTTAGAATTATGAAACATGTTTAAACACCCTAGAACTTACTTCTCAGAGGTACGTGCGTGTTTAGATTTATGAAACATGTTTAAACACTCTAGAACTTACTTCTCAGAGGTACGTGCGTGTTTAGAATTATGAAACATGTTTAAACACTCTAGAACTTACTTCTCAGAGGTACGTGCGTGTTTAGAATTATGAAACATGTTTAAACACTCTAAAACTTACTTCTCTCTAGAACTTACTTCTCAGAGGTATGTGCGTGTTTAGATTTATGAAACATGTTTAAATACTCTAGAACTTACTTCTCAGAGGTACGTGCATGTTTAGAATTAAGAAACATGTTTAAATATCTATAATTTACTTCTCAGAAGTACGTGTATGTTTAGAATTAAGAAACATGTTTAAACATTCTAGAATTTACTTGTCAGAGGTACGTGCGTGTTTAGAAATATGAAACATGTTTAGACACCCTAGAACTTACTTCTCAGAGGTACGTGCGTGTTTAGAATTAAGAAACATGTTTAATTACTCTAGAACTTTCTTCTCAGAGGTACGTGCGTGTTTAGAATTAAGAAACATATTTACATACTCTAGAAATTACTTCTCAGAGGTACGTGCGTGTTTAGAATTATGAAACATGTTTAGACACTCTAGAACTTACTTCTCTGAGGTACCTGCATGTTTAGAATTATGAAACATGTTTAGATACTCTAGAACGTACTTCTCAGTGGTACGTGCGTTTTTAGAATTAAGAAACATGTTTAAACACTCTAGAAGTTACTTCTCAGTGGTACGTGCGTGTTTAGAATTATGAAATATGTTTAGACACTCTAGAACTTACTTCTCAGAGGTACGTGCGTGTTTAGAATTATGAAACATGGTTAAATACTCTAGAACTTACTTCTCAGAGGTACGTGCGTGTTTAGAATTATGAAACATGTTTAAATACTCTAGAACGTACTTCTCAGAGGTACGTGCGTGTTTAGAATTAAGAAACATGTGTTTCGTGGTTTTACATAAACGAAGATGACCAGAAACATTTCGGATGTACGAAAATGGATATTCTAAATAATAAACTTCTAACTTACAACACAAATTATCAACACAGTCCCCGCCCCTACAAAAAACTACAACAAAAACAACAACAACAACAACAAACAAACAAAACACTCGGCTCTAGCAGGTGATGATACGTGTTTGAAAACTAGGGTCTGTCACTATTACAATATTAATGTCATTCCACACTCATTACTGACTACTGTTAGCAATGCTTACACGGAGGAAACACTTGCCAACTTGGCACACAGTAAAACACGGCAGATCATGTGGTTTGCAAAGTGGTTCCGGGTTTCAACAGACATCAGAATGTCACAAATCATTCAAACTCCAGTTATATAAGTGCACTGCCAAACAGCTGGTCAACTGATAAACATTGCACCGACATCAGACAAAGCCTCACTAAACGATAGTCCTTACTAGTGTTGGATTGCAGATAGAAAAATCATATTATGTCATCAGTGCTGTCTTCGTTATAACAGTCGATGTCTCTGTCCGAGTGTATGCATTGATGTATGAATATCTATATAGTGTATGTATGTCGGGTTTGACTATTACATGCAGAGATATTAAAGGCGCTCTGTTACGGATGGTTGACCTAATTAATGACCTAACAAAGTATTATCTGAAAATATACACATATGATTTGTCGATAAAAGTACTTTATTTAACCATCTACATAACTACCATAACCCACTTATTACTGATATTTTGTAAAAATAATAGAATTATGTCGACGGTCCATAATTCAGGAAAAAATAACGGCAATTTGGAGCGAAGAGGTGTGACGTATTATTGTTGTAGTCACGTGATGGGCAACACCCGAATAACCGCAGTGTCAAACCGATTTGCCAAGTTCGTGTAACGAGAACTCTTGACCGTCCTCTGCGACGTAGGGTAAATTGAAGGAAAAACAACGAAAATAAGTTATAAAAAATTATATAAACATGTACTGAATATAAGCTTATACATTAATTTATTTTAGCAACAGAAGCATTTTAAACGGCGACGATGCCGACTTGTTAGGCCGTTGCATGTACAGGTAAATTTATCGTTCGTTGTACGCGGAAAAATCTAAACACCGCATTCATTTTTCACTTTGTCAAATTTATTATTATATAAAATATGCCATAACCCCATGGATAATTACAGCTGGCTTGGGATAGGAATTATTACATTTTTAAAGAATACTGTGAACTAGACGATGTTTATATACAAAGTGGCTATATATACGACGGCCGTGTATATGGCCTCCGCTAACGAGGGCTGCCTATAAATGCAAAAATGTATATAGGCGGTAAATAAGTATTTGATTGATCCATATTACCGAACCACTTGGAACACGAGGAATACATACTAACTACAAACAGGGGAATGGGGGTTGAATATGAATCTAGCGGACCCTTGTGTGTACATTTTTCATAGATACCTACCCAGTGTTTCTGCCGGAAATAATGTTTTGGGTATGGCGCTATGAGATTAAATATTTACAATGTGTTTGCTGAATGCAACAGCAGTCAATAGTGGGTATGGGGACCTCCCCCAGAAATGAAATGGGTTAGGTGTAGGATTAGGGTTATTAAAATCATACAGTAATAATAAAGAGTCATTAAGTAAATTTGGGTATGGCGCCATACCCATTTTACATTGCTACCATATATGAATAGCATAATATTGCCCCTGCAGTACTATAATAATAATAATAATAATAATAATATATGAATGAATGAATACATATAAATAAATAAAATCACCAGCTGCTGAGAGATTATCTGAAAAAGAAAATAAATACACACCAACTACGGACAGTACACAAACTAACAGCGGGGGCGTGTAACTGGAAGCAGTCGGAAGGAAACGTGTTATCTGTTTTCGAACCGTCAGTGTGCCATTATTGTTACAGATATGTATAATTAATAACTGATTCGGTAACAGCACTAACAGTTTAGCTAGTTTCGCAGATCGGTACGGTTAGTGACTTAAATATGGCGGGATTCTCAGAATTATTATTATTATTATTATTATTATTTTAAATTATATATTAGCCACGAACTGTATTACATATAGCAGGCCGTTTAATCGTAAACAACTGGAAGCAAATTGCTAGTGAGTCACCAACTACACTCGAAGTGGTGACCAATCACTATCCGTATAGTAACGGTATAGTTGAGAAACCTCTCTATAATATTTTAAATACCTGCAAATAATATATATACGGGAGGGGGCACAAGCCATATTTTAACGTTCGAAATTTGATAACTCCAAATTAGATGTACATTAATGAGGTCAATGAGGTAAATATTATTGACACGACATTGTAATCAACCAGCGGTTGCAAAACGAAGTACTGATAGGCGTTGGAACTGACAGAGTAAGAGTTGAGGGTTTATCGAGAGCTACAGACACTCAGTAAATGGGGCATGCGGGGGGGGGGGGGGGGGGGGGGGGGGGGTACTCTATGGGCCGGTGTCTGTTACCACAGAAGTGTGCAATGTAGTCCACTTGTAATGCATATAGTTGGTGAAATTGTTGGCCCAAGAATAGAACAAGTATGACTCAGTGGTTTTCCGTTTTAAAAAAAAGCTATTTTCCGTTTCATGTTTTTGTAAATTCCATTTAATTTCCGTTTCAGACTACAATATGTAATTAACAATTGAACTAACACAAGTTGTGACAAATTAAAGGGTCCGAGAATTGACTGGCGTCGACATTTGTCATTAAATCAAAGTAGGCCTACATATTAGTAGCGAAAAATCACATCAGGAGCAAAGGTTACAATTATAATAACTACATGAAGCATGATTGTCCAATAATTAAGTGCACAAAACGTAAACATTTATTTTATCATCTCTTTGACAGTCTAACGTCGTCTGCAAATTGAAGTATGCGCATGAAACAGCGGAAATAAAGTAACATTGCAACGTTCAGCCAGACGTTTTTTGCTAAACGTTTGCAAACATATTTTGACAGGTGGTTCCCGAAATGGTCATTCGGTTTAATGTGTTGCACGAAAAGCTGTCTTCCAAGACAAGCGTTAGAGACAGACCGCTGGCTAAACTTTCTCCTGGAAAAAAACCTGTCCCATCTGCGCAGGCGCAACAGACTAAGCAGTAAACCAGCCCCAAGTTCAGCCAGCAGACGTTTCGCTAACGTTCGCGAAGTATTTGATTGGTTCCCACTGTGACCATTTGGTTTACCGTGAAGCGCATAATCCAGTCTAGCGTTTGCCAGTAGTACTGCGCACGAGTCAAGCGTCAGTTTTACAGCGTGTGGCAATAGTAAAATAGTAAATTAATTTTTTTAACTTCGCGGAAAATCGTAATTCCGTTTCCAAATGTAAATTCCGTTTCACAATGGGAATTCCGTCCGTTTTCCGCGATCGCGTAAACTCACTGGGTCTAGTGTGCTCATGAATCAAAACAAAATACATTTTAAAAAACAAAGGCAATGAGCAGTAACAGACGCTGTATTCGTGGGAAACTAAAAGTTTTCCTGAAGAAATTAACCCATAGAAGCCGAGCTATACATTCAGACAAGAACCAAAAAAATATCAACTGGAGTCTGAGCAACTGGCGAAAATAGACGTCGGAAATGAGGGTAGTAGACGTCGCATGCGACGCGCGACGCCTTGTTTTGCAACCACTGAATCAACGTACTACTAAACAAATAGACAACGCTTCATTTACTAGTAACGCAGGACATTATGTTGTGTATTAAGCAACAATGATTGTGACACAATGTTTTTTGTCGGTGCAGGCACATACCCATCTCCTTGCACAAGCAACGTTTTTTTAAAATAAATTTTTCGGGGAACATGTCTCACCGTAAACTTCGCTCGCCTCCGTGTAGACCCCCCTCCCCATGCTAAAATCCCTGCACACGCGTCTGCAGTGGTACTGTGTACGGAGCTCCGTAAAAAACCCAAAACCAAAACAAACAAACAAAAAACCCACAAACAACAAAGTAAACAACAAAATAACCCTCGCCCCCCTCCTCCCCCCAAAATAAATAAAATAAAAATAAAACATAATAATCGCTTGCTCAATCCCCTGCTTAACGTAACGTAATGTTTTTAACATGCTCATATACCACTAAGGTTTCGAGCATGTCTAGCTCGGGTCCGACCTCTGGAAGCCAGGGATCTGACCCGGGGCAGAATTACTTAGGTCAATTTAGAATTTAAGCCAATGAGGGTAGGGGGACTTTATAATTTAATTTTAAATGCGTCATTTCTAATAAAAAATTAATAAATATAATTTAAATATTTATAAAATTTTGACGCTATTTTTAATCGGGCGTTTCTAAATATAAAAAAAAGAGCAAATTTTGTTTTCTGGGTTTTCCCCCGATAATTGTCCGTGGGAGCGTGTTAACCCCTGTAAACGTTGCTCACCTCAGTCTAGACCCCTCTTGCTAAAATTCTTGCATACGCGCCCGCAGTGGTCCTGTGTATGATAGCTCCGTTAAAAACAAAACAAAAAAAGCACACAATAATAAAAAAATAATAAAAAATAAAAATAAACCAAAAAAATAAATAAATAAAACAAATAATAATAATAATAATAATAATAAAAATCGTGAGTTTATGTTCCAACTATTTATTATTTTATTTCAGCGTATTCGCCGGTTTTTGTTTTTTTGTTTTGTTTTGTTTGTTTTTTTGGCAAGAAATAATATATTTTAAATTATTTTAAAGTCTCTATACACGGCGGTCGTGCACTGTATATAAAATTCAAAGGCACTTTACACGGCTGTCGTATATATAGCCTCATCAATACTCGGTTTTGCCGTACGTTTTAGACTCCTGATAAAAGAGTTCCATTTTTTTAAAAATGAAGCTGCTCACAGGTTGTAATGGGATTCCCCCAATCGTGGTTCAATTAAAATGTTTTGGGTGATACAATAGCGAGGTTTGGTATTCCAAATTAATGTAATTGTCATTTATATTCCATATTTAGAGAAATAAGGCCCACTAAATCTGTGATTGAGCGCCTTTAACGCACTGGCGCAGGAGATAATTAAATCCTTTCTGGCCTCACAAATTGTCTCATACCGTTGCTGGGACTCGAACCTGTGGCACCGAATATCCCGTAACATGCAGACTTGGACTATCGAGCCATGTATGTATGCATGTATGTATGTGTGTATGTATTGATGTATGTGTGTGTGTGTGCATGTATGTATGTGTGTATGTATGTATGTGTGTGTGTGTGTGTGTGTGTGTATGTGTATGTATGTATGTATGTATGTGTGTGTATGTATGTATGTGTGTGTGTGTATGTATGTATGTATGTATGTATGTATGAGTGCGAGTGTTTGTCTGTCTGTCTGTGTGTATGAATGCGTTTGAGTGTGTGTGCGAGTATGTATGTATAGACACGTACGTACGTACGCACCGATGTATGTATATTTAACTCCGTAGCGAAGCTATATTATTTACAATATTACCAAATTCAGTGAACGGTTTTGGGTATCCGCTTTATTACCAGGTTGTGTGTTAAGACATAAACAAAACCTCCACTCAGTGTGTTTACATATTTTGGAATCTAGGTTTTGTTGAAAGATTCACGTCTCTATTTTATTTTCAGTTACCTAATAGTTATCTATATCTAAAAATAAAGATGGACCCCCCACCAAAACAACAACAACAACAACAACAACAAAAACACCACCGCCACTACCACCACCAAAACAACAACACCATTTAACCACGAGTCAGGGCGTAGCCCAGGGGTAAAGCGCTTGCCGTGGTATGTACTATCCTGACTGTGGGATGGTGCATATAAAAGAGCCATTGCTACTAATTAATGAAAAAGAGTAGCTCATGGATTGGCGGAAACTGGTTTCCTCTCTCAATATCTGTGAGGTCCTTAACCATATGTCCGATGCCATATAAGCGTAATTAAAATGTGTTGAGTGCATCGTTAAATAAAACACGTCTTCTTCTTCCATTGAAGCACGTCTACATAGTATGCCAGGGTCAGTGGCAGACCGATTGTGAATATATTGTTGGTACCTCCCTAGGGCAGGTCCACAATCCATGTCGCTGGGACATGCGCAACGCACTATGATTATTATTTTACTTCCGGTGGGTCTTCTTTTTCTATGTATATAGGAATTAATAAAACAATATTTTGGATGTAGTGATACAAAACAAGATTGTCTTCCGTCCCATCCACGTAATAGAGTCTGCAACAAGCCATGCGTCTATATATTTTAACAACTTGCTCAAAACATCGGATTTCATAAAGCAGTTAGACATTTTTTAAACACATATTAAATTGATGATGTGTTTTACTATCTTGTTCTGACTCAAACGACAAATGACCCCCATGCGTTCCCACCTCCTCCCAGAGACGCCCATGCCTGTATCGACCTGTCATTATACCACGACTGGTATTTCAAAAGCAGTGGTATGTGCCGTCCTGTCTCTAGGAAAGTGCATATAAAAGATCCCATGCTGCTAATGAAAATGTAGCGGGTTTTCTCTGATGACTACGAGTCAGAATTACCAAATGTTTGACATCCAATAACCGATGATTAATAAATCAATGTGTTCTAGTGGTGTCGTTAAACAAAACACACTTTAACTGTAACTTGTATTATACGACTCACCAGCAGATGCATGTTCGAAGCTCGCTCCAGTTTCCTGAACTCGTTGTGTTCCTTGAGAAGATTGTGCTGATACTTGGATATATCCATTGTAACACAGTTAGAAGTAGTCACAAAACTCCACAGTACAACCACGAGCGTTACCTGACGGGCAGTCCTGCAATAGTGACACACGAAAATATAACATCAAATTTGGATATTTGACAGGCAGTCCTGCAATAGTGACACACCGAAATATAACATCAAATTTGGATATCTGACGGGCAGTCCTGCAATAGTGACACACGAAAATATAACATCAAATTTGGATATCTGACAGGCAGTCCTGCAATAGTGACCCACGAAAATATAACATCAAATTTGGATATCTGACAGGCAGTCCTGCAATAGTGACACACCGAAATATAACATCAAATTTGGATATTTGACAGGCAGTCCTGCAATAGTGACACACGAAAATATAACATCAAATTTGGATATTTGACAGGCAGTCCTGCAATAGTGACACACCGAAATATAACATCAAATTTGGATATTTGACAGGCAGTCCTGCAACAGTGACACACGAAAATATAACATCAAATTTGGATATTTGACAGGCAGTCCTGCAATAGTGACACACGAAAATATAACATCAAATTTGGATATTTGACAGGCAGTCCTGCAATAGTGACACACGAAAATATAACATCAAATTTGGATATCTGACGGGCAGTCCTGCAATAGTGACACACGAAAATATAACATCAAATTTGGATATCTGACAGGCAGTCCTGCAATAGTGACCCACGAAAATATAACATCAAATTTGGATATCTGACAGGCAGTCCTGCAATAGTGACACACCGAAATATAACATCAAATTTGGATATTTGACAGGCAGTCCTGCAATAGTGACGCACGAAAATATAACATCAAATTTGGATATTTGACAGGCAGTCCTGCAATAGTGACACACCGAAATATAACATCAAATTTGGATATTTGACAGGCAGTCCTGCAACAGTGACACACGAAAATATAACATCAAATTTGGATATTTGACAGGCAGTCCTGCAATAGTGACACACGAAAATATAACATCAAATTTGGATATTTGACAGGCAGTCCTGCAATAGTGACACACGAAAATATAACATCAAATTTGGATATCTGACAGGCAGTCCTGCAATAGTAACACACCGAAATATAACATCAAATTTGGATATCTGACAGGCAGTCCTGCAATAGTGACACACGAAAATATAACATCAAATTTGGATATCTGACAGGCAGTCCTGCAATAGTGACACACCGAAATATAACATCAAGTATAACCACAAGGGTAGCACATCAGTATTACAAGAGACGATAACACGAAGTATAACCACAAGGGTAGCACATCAGTATTACAAGAGACGATAACACGAAGTATAACCACAAGGGTAGCACATCAGTATTACAAGAGACGATAACACGAAGTATAACCACAAGAGATACCTGAAAGACAGTTTTCAATAGTTATCTAACAAAAGATAACATTAAGATTGGGTACCTGACGTGCAGTCCTGCAGTAATAATACAACACAATCTATAACGTCAAGTACAACCACAAGGTTTCTGCAAACATAATACAACACAATCTATAACGTCAAGTACAACCACAAGGTTTCTGCAAACATAATACAACACAATCTATAACGTCAAGTACAACCACAAGGTTTCTGCAAACATAATACAACACAATCTATAACGTCAAGTACAACCACAAGGTTTCTGCAAACATAATAACACAATCTATAACGTCAAGTACAACCACAAGGTTTCTGCAAACATAATACAACACAATCTATAACGTCAAGTACAACCACA
This sequence comes from Gigantopelta aegis, assembly GCF_016097555.1. NCBI lineage: Eukaryota > Metazoa > Mollusca > Gastropoda > Neomphalida > Peltospiridae > Gigantopelta > Gigantopelta aegis. The sequence continues at coordinate 102,384,912 of NC_054704.1, forward strand.
AGGTTTCTGCAAACATAATACAACACAATCTATAACGTCAAGTACAACCACAAGGTTTCTGCAAACATAATACAACACAATCTATAACGTCAAGTACAACCACAAGGTTTCTGCAAACATAATACAACACAATCTATAACGTCAAGTACAACCACAAGGTTTCTGCAAACATAATACAACACAATCTATAACGTCAAGTACAACCACAAGGTTTCTGCAAACATAATACAACACAATCTACAACGTCAAGTACAACCACAAGGTTTCTGTAAACATAATAACACAATCTATAACGTCAAGTATAACCACAAGGTTTCTGCAAACATAATACAACACAATCTATAACGTCAAGTATAACCACAAGGTTTCTGTAAACATAATAACACAATCTATAACGTCAAGTATAACCACAAGGTTTCTGCAAACATAACACAACACAATCTATAACGTCAAGTACAACCACAAGGTTTCTGCAAACATAATACAACACAATCTATAACGTCAAGTACAACCACAAGGTTTCTGTAAACATAATACAACACAATCTATAACGTCAAGTACAACCACAAGGTTTCTGCAAACATAATAACACAATCTATAACGTCAAGTATAACCACAAGGTTTCTGTAAACATAATAACACAATCTATAACGTCAAGTACAACCACAAGGTTTCTGCAAACATAATAACACAATCTATAACGTCAAGTACAACCACAAGGTTTCTGTAAACATAATAACACAATCTATAACGTCAAGTATAACCACAAGGTTTCTGCAAACATAATACAACACAATCTATAACGTCAAGTACAACCACAAGGTTTCTGCAAACATAATACAACACAATCTATAACGTCAAATACAACCACAAGGTTTCTGTAAACATAATAACACAATCTATAACGCCAAGTACCACCACAAGGTTTCTGTAAACATAATAACACAATCTATAACGTCAAGTACAACCACAAGGTTTCTGTAAACATAATACAACACAATCTATAACGTCAAGTATAACCACAAGGTTTCTGTAAACATAATAACACAATCTATAACGTCAAGTACAACCACAAGGTTTCTGCAAACATAATACAACACAATCTATAACGTCAAGTACAACCACAAGGTTTCTGCAAACATAATACAACACAATCTATAACGTCAAGTATAACCACAAGGTTTCTGTAAACATACTACAACACAATCTATAACGTCAAGTACAACCACAAGGTTTCTGCAAACATAATACAACACAATCTATAACGTCAAGTACAACCACAAGGTTTCTGCAAACATAATACAACACAATCTATAACGTCAAGTACAACCACAAGGTTTCTGCAAACATAATACAACACAATCTTTAACGTCAAGTACAACCACAAGGTTTCTGCAAACATAATACAACACAATCTATAACGTCAAGCACAACCACAAGGTTTCTGCAAACATAATACAACACAATCTATAACGTCAAGTACAGTACAACCACAAGGTTTCTGTAAACATAATATAACACAATCTATAACGTCAAGTACAACCACAATGTTTCTGTAAACATAATACAACACAATCTATAACGTCAAGTACAACCACAATGTTTCTGTAAACATAATACAACCAAAGGTAAGATAAATAAAAATGTTTTATTTAACGAAACAACGCATTTTATATGGTTAAGGACACAGAGATTATAAAAGAGAGGAAACCCGCTGTCGCCACACAATAGACTACTCTTTTCGATTAGCAGCAAGGGATCTTTTATATGTACCATCTCACATACAGGACAGCACATACCACGGCGTTTGTTACACCAGCTGTGTAGCGCTGGAAGGAACGAGAAATAGCCCAATGGGCCCACTGACGGGGATCGATTCTAGATCGACCGCACATCACGCAACTTCCCGCCCACCATTTCTACAAATTTATTTGGCAGTACGAAGCATCAGTTAGTGTTATAGTTTTCTTCTGACAGTTTCGATCCGTCTCCGTCCGTCCGTCAAACTGTCTGCATGCCTACATGTCTGTTTGTTTGTTTGTCCATCATTCTCCAACAGGATACCTATCATTTAAATACACTAATGTTTTTATGGGTTTTTTTAGCCTGTGTTATAGTGTATGTTTACGAAATATTTGTTATCTGTGAAAGCCAGTCTTTAAACAGCCCAGCCAGAAATACCGCTGTCAGTTCTATGTTTTCCCTGTCAGTGGAGTCGAAACTACAAGAAGCGCACGAGACTCGGTTATCTGCTCACGATACATCCATCAAACTGGACGTACACATGTCACTATCAGCCATTTAGAATAGAAAACGTTTGTGCTGCACAATATCTCAGCGTTACCAGCCTCAGCCCACAGTGGGTGCTTAACCCCTCATTGTCGAGATTTAATTTTTGTTTTGTTTTAAAAAGCTGCAAATAGGAAAACTATGACGGTTTTCCGTTTCTTTATTTCGTCCACCAATTTCTGTTCAAGGACATCGGGCCCAGCATGGGTGGTGGGAGGTATGGTCTCACATTTTCCCCCGCCAAAAAAAGAAAAAAAAAGAAAAAGAAAGAAAATAAGATATGAAACCTCAATTATTTTAATGACGTCATATTTAGTAGACATTAACAACGAGCTATTGATGTCAAAATTGTAACCTCGTTCCCAGTACACCAGGGATTTACTTTTACAATTAATTATTGTTAAATGTATACCCCCTTGACGTCCCTCAGTTCAAACGATTTTAAATTACACATAAATACTATTGTATATGAGTAGTTGAAAACATGCAGATGTGGCCTTGAGAGACCAAAGATACAACGGAGTACCCGCTGAAGAGGTGCCACGCTTATCGTGGACTGCGACGATCGGAGAGACCAAAGATACAACGGTGTAGCCCCTGAAGAGGTGCCACGCTTATCGTGCATTGTGACGATCGGAGAGACCAAAGATACAACGGTGTAGCCCCTGAAGAGGTGCCACGCTTATCGTGCATTGTGACGATCGGAGAGACCAAATATACAACGGCGTACCCCCTGAAGAGGTGCCACGCTTATCGTGGATTGTGACGATCGGAGAAACCAAAGATACCATGGTGTAGCCCCTGAAGAGGTGCCACGCTTATCGTGGATTGTGACTATCGGAGAGACCAAAGATTCAACGGCGTACCCACTGAAGAGGTGCCAGGCTTATCGTGGACTGTCACGATCGGAGAGACCAAAGATACAACGGAGTACCTGCTGAAGAGGTGCCACGCTTATGGTGGATTGTGACGATCGGAGAGACCAAAGATACAACGCAGTACCCCATGATGACGTGCCACGCTTATGGTGGATTGTGACGATCGGAGAGGCCAAAGATACAACGGAGTACCCCATGATGACGTGCCACGCTTATGGTGGATTGTGACGATCGGAGAGGCCAAAGATACAACGGAGTACCCCATGATGACGTGCCACGCTTATGGTGGACTGTGACGATCGGAGAGGCCAAAGATACAACGGAGTACCCCATGATGACGTGCCACGCTTATGGTGGACTGTGACGATCGGAGAGGCCCACTGACACCGCTACACACCAATGCTAGCTCTTTGGTGACAGAACACAACTGGAAAAGACAGCTCATTTCACCCAACATATTTTCAGTTTTTATTTTATAATGTTCATGTTTATAGGTATATGGTCTGTCAGACAGTCTAAACGAAGACAGACATTCACGATTAGTGTTTAGTGTTTAGACAGATGTCAGTGCAGTAGTCTTATATTCCCCCAGTGAGTCGTTGAATCACCGAGCGGGTACTGGGGTGCAGACTCAGCACCTACCAGCCTGTTAGGAGTAACTATCTCACCACAGAGCCCGCTCCCATTGGCGGTTTATGATACTGGTAGAGCAATTACGTAACCATTTGAACAGATCATTAAAAAAGCCGCGAGAAAAACATGTCTTTGAGCAAGCTATCGAGCTATATCTTTCACAGAGTCCGTTGAAAAACACAACAGAAAAAAACAGCCAGCTAAAGAACCAGCGAGCCAGTAAATAAACATCAAAGCAAACAAACAGTATAAACATGAATTATTGAAACAGGGCCTGCGTTCAATACATAGATTTTACGCGAGCGCTCGCTAACAATATGACTGGTTCCTGTCCTGTCGTATTAACTTAGGTTGCGTTATACCAAAACCGGAGTTCCGTGTCAAAGGTCTTCTGTTCTGACTGGTAGTAATACGTGTCATTGATTGTCTATTGCTGATAAATTAAATTATACTTTTATTTAGGGATAATATCACGGTTTCGTTGTTAACTATAATGATTATCACACAATTTGGATTTTGGAACGAGACGAAGTCGAGTCCCTAAATCCAACAATTTTGTGATAAATCCTTATACTTAACAACAAAACACAGTGATATTATCCCTGTTCTAATACTACATCTATTAGGAGTATCTGTAAGAAATTGTATTTTTTTTTTTTTAAATAAATGCCACAAATTTTAGAAATAGGGAATAACTGGTTACTGTCTTAAGATATCGGCTTTATCCTGCGAAGGTTCGACCTGAGCAGGATAAAGTCGATATCTTAAGACAGTAACTAGTTATTTCTTTTATCCTGCAATCCTACAGGAATATTCGGAAAAACATTATTTATTCCAGTTTTGTTTACGCAAATCGAGTATTGTTAAAGGGACACACCCTAGTTACGGCTAGTTGTTCACCATTACGGCGTTGTTTTTCGCTATTAAACACATTTTTTCACAAATAAAATTGCACTTTACTTACCGTTTATTATTTAGAATATACATTTCCATTCACCTGAAGTGTTTTTTGGTAATCCTGGTAATCCTGGTTTTTGTAATACCACAAAATGCATTTTTCTTATTTCTTTGTTTGAGAAAAAACCGTTGAGCAGACAAGGTCTAATCTATTTTTAGACGGGATATTTCCATTTCAATGTCACAGACGTTGGTATACCACGTGGCCGTTATCATTTTGGTTCGGTTTGTTTTCTCGTGCACGGTTCGCGCAATCAACATCCGATTTGTTGTTGTTCATTTGTGAGATTTTTCTTCACAGTTCGTGAACATTTTCAGTAACAATAAAGTTCAGACAAGTAAGTGTCTCAATACAAAACGTTACAAACCCTTAAAACCAACAATTTTATTAAGTCTTACGATATCTGGAGAGGGGATACAACCAGGACAGAACAGTTGGAACATGTCCAGGAGAGGTGAAAAGAACGCACCCCAAGTCTGTGCGCACTCTGTGAAATTTGTCGTGACGTAGGCATTGTTGTGCTTCGACCGACATCTACCGGTGACATCAGAATACTAACTTTCAAAATTATTTCAAGCAATTGGGACATGGGGATTCCCATGGTATTTATCGATATAAAACCTGCTTTTTCACTCCATTTGATAAAAACGTGATCTAAGTGTGTTACAGGTTTGTAGATTAACCAAATTATAATTTATTTTCGCTGGATGGAACTAGGGTGTGCGGCTTTAACCTAGCAAGACTTTTGCCGTATGATGTCATACAAGATGCATGACGTCATTATTTGTAAGACGCTAGCTACATTCTGTCACATTGAAAAAGCGTTTCTAAACTTTAATTCATAAATAAATATACAAGTTTTGTGTTGTTATCGCAAAACTAAAAGTTATTTGCATTTACTGCACTTCAACAAATGATTTAACGAGTATGTTTATTGAAAATCTCTGAAATACTCGAATCGAGTCGGGCTTATGTCACGTGACCTATATTTTTGGTCAGTGACCGAAAATATAGAGATTTATCTAGTCATCATATATTGTCAATGTATACAGTGACTGCTGGATAAAGCTAATTATCTATTCAACTTACTTACGATATTCAATGAAAGAGCTTGTAGTAAGTAAAAGTATGACGTAATATTATTTTCTTTCCTTTAAAATGACGTCACTGAATTAGGAGCTAAGCAAAGGCAAATTTATTAGTAGGCCTATTGTAGTATGTATTTTGAACATGATATATTGTAATACAGGATATACTAAAACTATATTTTCGTTTACTGTTAATTTTTTTTCCAAAACGTACGCATATGTTTCAACCTCATATTGAATTATTTCGAACAATTCACCTGGATTAATTTTGAACAAGAACCACGTTGAATAGAATATGTCCATTGTGTAATAATTACGATATCGGAGATGAGTTTAATTATATATTTACATATTTGTTTTTCAAGAAAGCGTTACTTACCATCTTTCTGTCAGTCTAAACCAAATATATAATTTTAAAAATAAATTATTCAACTCTAAGAAAGCCGGTGTCCTTAGAAAACTTTCTATATTTTGTAATCTAATTATGAATACTTTCAAATCTTCTGGCTGATATTCTGTGTATTTATTAATATGTATTTATTGTAGTTATGTACATTTATAGCTAGGATTTTTTGTTTGGGGGGACAACTGAGTAGTTAATAGTCTAAAACTCCTTTTCTTTAAGTTTCAATAATGCTTTCCGAATTTTATAATGCCTCCCTGTTAGCTACGGCCCTTATGTACACCCACCATCTTGTTAGTTATATTGACTGATGTATGTATCCTCATATGCCGCAGACGACGGCCTGAGTGTAAATAAAATTCAGTTCAGTTCAGTTCAGATGGGGTAGGTCCACAGGTATCCCTAAACACAGGTATCCCCAAGCAATAACGTCAAACATGTTATAGTAACGTTATATGTTTTATTACATACCCATTAAATATTACTATATAAATACAGCCCTGAATACAAAAATTAAATACACTTTTCGTTATTCAACTCAACTGCCGGAACTATACCGTATTCAACGCTACTATTTATAGCACATGGTTACCGGGAATGCCCTTCGCGATATGTAAACAAAGTTTGTGCTTGGTTTGTTTAAAATGCTATTTTGTGGAAAATTTGAACTGAAAACAGACGAAAACGGTGACAAATATTTACAGTTTAATGAGCGCGATACTAAAACTTGAGACGGGAACACTACTAAACAACGAGCTTTTAATCCACGATAGTTAAGGTCGACGACAGTCAATTTTTGGACCCTTGTTTTGGCTTCGTACACAATTCTTATTCTTATTCGTGTATTTCCTGCCGGAAACCCCTCTGCCTGCGGCATCGGGGTTTCCTGCAGGAAATACACTCGTGGAATACAGAAATCAGAAAACCACATATATGTAGTTTTGTCTATGTATGTAACTATAGTATTTGTATTAGGGGTTTCTGTGTGGGGGTACCTATGTCCCTAACAGAAAACCCTAATACAAATACTATAGTTACATAATATATAACGTTACTATAACATTTGACGTTATTTAACCCATATGGTTAAAAATATCTTGGTACATATCAAAATAATTCCAATCTCTAAAAATGTCTTTGTTATAAACCTTTGGATTGGTCAAATTCGTATCACGTGATGATAAAAACTGACATTCATAGCACCATGAATCTCAATTTAGCGCTATTTTTGGCTTATAGCCGGAACTACTTTATGAATTATGTAAACAAAGGAATCCCCGAGGAATTTCTTTGAAATTCTATTTTTAGACATCAAACGGTAATTGTCTGCTGTCAAACTTCCAAGTGTCAGCGTTAGACATCGTAACATGTCAGATGTTCCTATACAGGGTTTTTTGAGATTTTAATTTAAACACGTTAAATTTCACGAATACTTGTGTCGCACCACTTGAAGTCACACACACGCCAAAACCATCCTGTGTTGTCGCCACTTCCACAATTACAAGGCCAGTAAACACAGAAACTCGCCACACACCTGTTTCATCCATTTCCGGAAACATTGAAACCACTTTCTCCATGTCAAATCTATCAACATATGGAATTTTCACGGACTCAAAATTTGATAACTGTAATTTCAACGTCGTAATTGATAAATCTGGACAGTAATAAAAAAAATGGCGCCCATGCAGTTCGTAGTTAAATATTCATACACCAACCGCTTCACATACAAATTATACCATACAAAATAGGTCGCTTCAGACATTTTTATTACAGGTTAAAAGTTATGGAAATTACTTACGTTATATGTTTATAATGAATTCAAAATGTTTCTAGTTGGTATTGACATTTAATGCAAACAAATTAATATGAATTGTATTAATGATTGTAAGTCATTCTCTCATTCGGCTATTGACGGGAAAAGCCGAACCACCATAGGGATTCCGCTAATGTTGAATATGAATTTCGTGTTAATAAAATAGTAAATAGTTGGAAAATAGAGTTCACTAATTATTCCAAAGAGCTTTACATTAATGACACGCCATTCATACAGTGTGTAAAGCGGTTTTGCGTTTCATATTAGCATGAAATTCAAAAAATTTCACGTTCAATTCTTAAGTGATACGTGCCACTAGAATGCCAAGTGGGTCGTAACACATTTGACGTCACACGATGACGTCATCAATTGTGCACTACAACCGTATATAAAAAAGTTACAGGAACGTCAGGTGTTCGGAAAAATCAATACGACCACACCCCGAGTGAATGCGAAGTGACGTAGTAGCGCGCTGTGTATACCCGACCACGGTTCGGTATTGATTTTTTTTTTTTGGTCAATACCGTCCATTAGAAAGAAATTCTACAAAACAGTTATTAACTATAGACAATACCGTCCATTAGAAAGAAATTCTAGAAAAGTTATTAAATATAGACAATACCGTCCATTAGAAAGAAATTCTACAAAACAGTTATGAAATATAGACAATACCGTCCATTAGAAAGAAATTCTACAAAACAGTTATGAACTACAGACAATACCGTCCATTAGAAAGAAATTCTAGAAAAGTTATTAAATATAGACAATACCGTCCATTAGAAAGAAATTCTAGGAAAGTTATGAAATATAGACAATACCGTCCATTAGAAAGAAATTCTAGAAAAGTTATGAAATATAGACAATACCGTCCATTAGAAAAAAATTCTACAAAACAGTTATGAAATATAGACAATACCGTCCATTAGAAAGTAATTCTACAAAACAGTTATGAACTATAGACAATACCGTCCATTAGAAAGAAATTCTACAAAACAGTTATGAACTATAGACAATACCGTCCATTAGAAAGAAATTCTAAAAAAGTTATTAAATATAGACAATACCGTCCATTAGAAAGAAATTCTACAAAACAGTTATGAACTATAGACAATACCGTCCATTAGAAAGAAATTCTAGAAAAGTTATGAAATATAGACAATACCGTCCATTAGAAAGAAATTCTACAAAAGTTATGAACTATAGACAATACCGTCCATTAGAAAGAAATTCTACAAAACAGTTATGAACTATAGACAATACCGTCCATTAGAAAGAAATTCTAGAAAAGTTATGAAATATAGACAATACCGTCCATTAGAAAGACATTCTACAAAACAGCTATGAACTATAGACAATACCGTCCATTAGAAAGAAATTCTACAAAACAGTTATGAACTATAGACAATACCGTCCATTAGAAAGAAATTCTACAAAACAGTTATGATCTATAGACAATACCGTCCATTAGAAAGAAATTCTACAAAACAGTTATGAACTATAGACAATACCGTCCATTAGAAAGAAATTCTAGAAAAGTTATGAAATATAGACAATACCGTCCATTAGAAAGAAATTCTACAAAAGTTATGAACTATAGACAATACCGTCCATTAGAAAGAAATTCTAGAAAAGTTATTAAATATAGACAATACCGTCCATTAGAAAGAAATTCTACAGAACAGTTATGAACTATAGACAATACCGTCCATTAGAAAGAAATTCTAGAAAAGTTATGAAATATAGACAATACCGTCCATTAGAAAGACATTCTACAAAACAGCTATGAACTATAGACAATACCGTCCATTAGAAAGAAATTCTACAAAACAGTTATGAACTATAGACAATACCGTCCATTAGAAAGAAATTCTACAAAACAGTTATGATCTATAGACAATGTAAAGTCAGAATTGAATCATGAACATTCATTTTAGAGGTAATTCTCTTTTTTTGCAGCAGAAAGAGACCTTATCTTTTGATGCTGTGCTGTCTCAGTACTAGTAATAACATAAAACAACATCTCAAAATATCTCACTTTCCTCTCCCCATTGGTAACATCCGTTATCGTACATTTGAAATACTCCATATTTGTTTACAAGCTATAAACACTGTATTATGACACGAGCGGCCTCCATTTCATGGGGTAGGAGTAAGCTATCGTGGTGGTGGTGGTGGGGTTATGAGGGTAGATTATAGGAGTTACCTCAATGTAATATATTCATTTTTGTTTTGCAATAAGGCACCGAATAGCCGAAGTTTAAAATGTGTTGAGGTGTCGTTAAACAAACATTCCTTTCCTTTCCTCTCTCACTATTGACCAAGTGTCAAAATAACCATATGTTAGACACCAAATAGCCGTAGTTTAAAATGTGTTGAGAGTATACCACTGCTGAAGTGTCGTTAAACAAAAATTCCTTTCATTTCCTCTCTCACTCTCGACCAAGTGTCAAAATAACCATATGTTAGACACCAAACAGCCGTAGTTTAAAATGTGCTGAGGTGTCATTAAACAAACATTCCTTTTCTTTCCTCTCTCACTCTCGACCAAGTGTCAAAATAACCATATGTTAGACACCAAATAGCCGTAGTTTAAAATGTGCTGAGATGTCATTAAACAAACATTCCTTTCCTTTTCTCTTTCACTCTCGACCAAGTGTCAAAATAACCATATGTTAGATACCAAATAGCCGTAGTTTAAAATGTGTTGAGAGTATACCACTGCTGAAGTGTCGTTAAACAAAAATTCCTTTCATTTCCTCTCTCACTCTCGACCAAGTGTCAAAATAACCATATGTTAGACACCAAATAGCCGTAGTTTAAAATGTGCTGAGGTGTCATTAAACAAACATTCCTTTCCTTTCCTCTCTCACTCTCGACCAAGTGTCAAAATAACCATATGTTAGACACCAAATAGCCGTAGTTTAAAATGTGCTGAGATGTCATTAAACAAACATTCCTTTCCTTTCCTCTTTCACTCTCGACCAAGTGTCAAAATAACCATATGTTAGACACCAAATAGCCGTAGTTTAAAATGTGCTGAGATGTCATTAAACAAACATTCCTTTCCTTTCCTCTTTCACTCTCGACCAAGTGTCAAAATAACCATATGTTAGACACCAAATAGCCGTAGTTTAAAATATTGAGAGTATACTACTGCTGAAGTGTCGTTAAACATTCCTTTCCTTGCGTATTCTTTACGATCATTTCATGTCAACTTATTTTCGTGCTTATATCCAACTGAGGTTCAACCACGCTGTCCTGGGCACACACCTTAGCTAGCTGGGCTATCTGTCCAGGACAGTGGGTTAATTGTTAGTGGTTAGTTAAAACTCGCACTGGGTGGGGGCCAGTACCGAGCTGCGAACACAGTACCTAACAGCCTTACGTCCCATGGCTTGACCACGTCAGCACCTAAGCCGGCTTTACGAATCACTGAAGGAGCAGCAGGTGTTTGTGATATTGGCCATCAAAGGGAATGAATGTGTGATTGAATGAATGAATGGATGAGTTAATATTTAAAGACACCTCAGCACAAAACACCATTGGGTATCAAACAAAAGTAAAGTTTGTTTTATTTAACGACGCCACTAGAGCACATTGATTTTTTTATCTTATCATCGGCTATTGGACGTCAAACATATGGTCATTCTGACACTGTTTTTAGAGGAAACCCGCTGTCGCCACATAGGCTACTCTTTTTACGACAGGCAGCAAGGGATCTTTTATTTGCGCTTCCCACAGGCAGGATAGCACAAACCATGGCCTTTGTTGAACCAGTTATGGATCACTGGTCGGTGCAAGTGGTTTACACCTACCCATTGAGCCTTGCGGAGCACTCACTCAGGGTTTGGAGTCGGTATCTGGATTAAAAATCCCATGCCTCGACTGGGATCCGAACCCAGTACCTATCAGCCTGTAGCCCGATGGCCTGCCACGACGCCACCGAGGCCGGTAGGGTATCAAACAAAGGCATATAACGAGCAACACAAAACGTAAAAAACAAACATCAAAATACAGCGACATCGAGTAAGTACAAAGATGGCTGCTGGCAGTGCCGCTCAAAAGACAAGAAGCGACCAGGACGACCGGAAACTGTTATAAAGGCCTTGCTTATTATGTTGTAGATAGCGACCAGGACGACCGGACACCGTTATAAAGGCCTTGCTTATTATGTTGTAGATAGCGACCAGGACGACCGGACACCGTTATAAAGGCCTTGCTTATTATGTTGTAGATAGCGACCAGGACGACCGGACACCGTTATAAAGGCCTTGCTTATTATGTTGTAGATAGCGACCAGGACGACCGGAAACCGTTATAAAGGCCTTGCTTATTATGTTGTAGATAGCGACCAGGACGACCGGACACCGTTATAAAGGCCTTGCTTATTATGTTGTAGATAGCGACCAGGACGACCGGACACCGTTATAAAGGCCTTGCTTATTATGTTGTAGATAGCGACCAGGACGACCGGAAACCGTTATAAAGGCCTTGTTTATTATGTTGTAGATAGCGACCAGGACGACCGGACACCGTTATAAAGGCCTTGCTTATTATGTTGTAGATATCGACCAGGACGACCGGAAACTGTTATAAAGGCCTTGTTTATTATGTTGTAGATATCGTTTAGCATGTTTAGGCGAGTAGTCACAAATGTTCAATTATGGGCCGTTTTACAGGTGAATGCTTTTTGGCGCGACACGGGCGCCGTACACAGTCTCTTATATATACTGACACACAACGAAAACGCAAAAACAACTTTTCATTGCAAATAACGACAAACTATTAATAAATTGATGGATAATGTAATATGACATTAATGACTGGTATTCATGAGATATACTCACATGCAAACATGCAAACATGGCCAGGTATCATCAGTAATCGAGTTGCATTCGTAATCGAAAAGTTCAACCGCCCCCCCCCCCCCGTTCAACCGCCCCCCCCCCCCCCCCCCGATATCAAGGTCAATAGCTGGTGTGACCACCATTGGCCCGTGAGCATGCGTGAAGACGACGGGGAAAGGATTGGCACAAACATCTCAAATAAGCCACAGGAATGTTCCTCCACTCCTCCTGCAACGCATGTGCAAGCTCAGCGACGTTACGCGGTGGTGGCTGGCGGTGACGTACACGAAGTCCTAACTCATCCCACATGTGTTCAATTGGGTTCAAATCCGGTGAAACGGCGGGCCAGTTCATAACGGTGATACCGGCTTGTTGCAGGAATGCCCGATTAATTCTTGCAGTATGTGGACGGGCATTGTCTTGTTGAAACAGAAGGGGACCTCCTGGTCTTCGGTGACGGCGCAAAAGTGGCTGGAGAACTGGTCCTAGAATAACGTCAACATAACGCTGGGCTGTAAGGGCATTGTGGACAATGATGAGATCATTCCTGAAATCACAGTTGATTGCCCCCCATACCATCAGACAACCGCCGCCAAACCGATCACGTTCCCTCACACACCCGTCAGCGTACCGTTCATGGAGTCTCCTGTACACACGTGCTCTTCCATCGGCAAAGGAGACAGAGAAACGGGACTCATCTGAGAAAACAATGCTCCGGTAAAAGGCTGGTGGATGATTACCATTCTGGAGAGCAAACTGTAGTCTCGCAGCACGATGTCGCGGTGTTATGATGTTACCGTTGTACGGGCGTCTGCATCCGAGTCCAGCCATTCTGAGTCGACGGATACCGTCATCGGATGGATATGCCTTCCATGACCTCCTATCGTGTTGCTTGCTGTCATCGTCGCAGGTCTGAACCGGTCACGGAGGTGGTGTCGAATCTGCCGATCTTGGCGTGGGGTCGTAACGGGACGTTGACCAGGTCGAGGTCGATCACGGACACTCCCGGTCTGTTGATGACGTTCAACAAGTCGTCCAATAGTTGATGGATGGACTTTGAAGGTCCTAGCAACTTGGCTTTGCGAAGTCCCCCCCCTTGAACCATGCCCAGCGCTCGCTCCCTTTGTTGTTCTCCGAGTCGTGGCATTCTTAATGTGACGAGGAATATGACACCGTTACGTGACTTTTATGTGTCCACATACTGGCATTTCACGTGCATTGCATGCAGCATGATTGAGCATGTAGTGAACGCATTTCACACCATTTTGTGTGTTTCTGCTATTGTATGTGTAACGAGAACAAAACCAGGATTAAAACCCAGACAAAAGTGCCAATCAATGGCTTCCTCCCATAAATTGTTATTTTAAGTCCAATAAATATATTTTTCATTAATCACAACAAAATATTGAAAAATATCTGTTTTGCGTTTTCATTGTGTATCAGTATATATATATATACAAAAATTAGTTTTCTGGCTAACATCATTTACATACACCAAAGTTCAAATTATGTTTTTGTAATATTTCAACCAATAGAAAGAGCCATCTAATTACACATGCGCACTTATTCACAATAGTTACCTCGAACTATTTACAGCACGATACGTCTGTTAAAATCATGCAATGTAATGTGCGGAGCTGTAGTTAGTGTGGTAGGGTTGTCAACTACCCCCTATGCAGTAAATTCCCTAAACTTAAAAAAATCATTAAATATGATTTCTAGTTCTACATATTATAAACGTTTTTTTTTTTTTTAAGACAATCTAAATATTAAAATGTTCTCGGAAATAGCATTTTAGTACTTAATTCTCCATACTATTCCCATCCCGAGAAATATAAGCTACGTCCCTTAGTTTTAATATATTCCGATACCAGTACACTCTGACGCACACTGATAAAACTATCTCAAACTGCATTTGCACGTGCGACACGAACAACTGAAATAAATAGTTTCACTGCTCCAGAACAAAATATGACGTTATTTTCGTTTCATTATTTACTACTTTCTAGTTATTGACTTTATTTGCCATAGAACAAATATAATAATTAAGTGGGGCATAAGTCATTTATGCCTATACTTCCTCGGTGTATCGGTGAATATCTCAACAGTTTTGGTCGTGAGAATATCCTCGGCTTCGCCTCGGAGGCTCCACGACAAAAACTGTAGGGATATTCACCGATACCGATACACCGATACATCTCGTAAAGTGTGGGTATAACTATTACTATTACTATTACTATATATATATATATATATATATATATATACTACTCAAAAGAATTTAAGAGTCAAAAATTTATAACCAAATACGTTTCAGAGTGTATTAGATTGATGATGAAAACTACACCAACATTTTTATTTATTGTTCCATATTTACAAAAATAAACGTCACTGTATACAAGAAAGTCACATGACATGCTGTCAAAGTTGAAGGTTGTCAAACATGGATTTTACACATTAGAACATTCGTTTAATAGTGTGTGAATCCACCCCTGGCGCGAATACACTCGACACATCGTTGCCTCATGCTGTTGATCAGACGTCTGAAGAACTCTTGGGGAATGGCCTGCCACTCTGCCATAAGAAGTTGACCCAGATCATGAAGGTTGGCCGTAGGGGCATGACTATCCCGAACTCTCCTGCCTAATTCGTCCCAGGCGTTCTCTATTGGGGCCAAGTCAGGCGAATATGCTGGTCAATCCATCCTGGCGATACCTTGTTGTCTGAGAAAGTCCGTTACCACCCTGGCGCGGTAGGGTCTGGCATTGTCATCCTGCAGAAATGCCCCGCCGCCAATCTGCTGAAGGCCTGGGAGAACCAACGGCCGGATAATCTCATTCAGATAGCGGATACCATTCAGATTGCCATCCACCACATAGAGGGGGGTCCTGTGGTGGATAGAGATGCCGCCCCACACCATGACGCTGCCACCACCGAACCGGTGACGTTGTCTAACGTTAACGTCAGCGAAGCGCTCCCCAGGACGTCTGTAGACACGAACCCGACCGTCGTTGAACTGGAGACTAAACCTGGACTCATCAGTGAACATCACTCGACCCCACTGAACACGTTGCCACCGCAGGTGAAACGTGTACCAGTGACGTCTGGCCGTTCTGTGACGTGGTAGGAGTGGTGGTCGAACAGCCTGGCGACGGCAGCGTAGATTATTGGCTCTCAGACGATTGCGTATGGTTTGATCAGACACTCGAGTTCCAGTCGCAGTCCGCAGATTGTCACGTAATCGGCGTGCAGTGGTTGTGCGTTGACGTAGAGCCATATTGGTGATGTAGCGGTCCTCTCTATTTGTAGTGCTTCGGGGTCTTCCTGAACGTGGACGATTTCGAACAGAATTCGTTGCTTGGTACCGTTGCCACAGTCGGCCAACGACACTCTGATTGACACCAAGTCTCAGAGCAACATTTCTTTGCGTATTGCCATCCTGAAGCCAAGCAATAGCCCTTCCTCGATCTTCGATAGTCAGTTGAAGTCGTACCATTGTCGAATTTGGAGTGTTCACCGTACACGAACGCAAGCTCCAATTATACGGAAATTCAGCATTGGGAACATGGAATACACGTGCAAAGCGTACAAATGAAGCGCTTTGTGAAAAAGCAAGTTATGGGCACTTAGCAGACCTTTCGCTTTCGCCCTAATTTACGTGCAAATGTAAGCATGTTTTCGCCATTAGAACTAGTCGACAGTGTCAATGACAGTGGATTTTAATTCATTTATGGGTTGCTTAGACCCACTTTCGTCAAAATGGAACAATACATTGTGTGACATTATGGTCTAGCTAATATAATTGACATTCAGAAAATAATGTCGAAAATATCGTCTGACCCTTAAATTCTTTTGAGTAGTATATATAGATAGATAGATAGGATTCGTCACGAGTATTTTTTAATATGGAAAATATCAACCGAGTCTATCTTAATCGGTATTTGTCGAGGCTCTGTCGAGACAAATACCGATTAACTAGACGAGGTTGATATTTTACATATTACAAAACACGAGTAGCGAATTCTATTTATCCTATAACACTTCTAAAATAACATTCCAATTAAATGTTGAGTAAATCACAGTACTAAAGTCGCCGCCATCGATAATATGACGTCATCACGATTAGCACATATTAGTTTGACGTCACGCATTTTAAACAAATCTTTGAAAACGTTATGCTCAGGTACACGGGTCTTGTTGGGTTGTAAACAAATGACCCATCCACAACAACACATTACCTAGAGACCTTGTAAATTTGCATACCATTATTAACCGGGTTAATAAAGTAAATTGTCACATGGGTTTATGACATGGATATCATGGGTAAGTTATAGGATATATAAATAAATATAATATATATATATATATATATATATATATATATATGGAATAACTGGTTACTGTCTTAAGATATCGGCTTTATCCAGCGAAGGTTAGAATGGCGAATGCAGCGAGATAGTCATCATATCTTGCCAATGTATACAGTGATTGCTAGATAAAAATCATAATTTCTCACTGAGAAATTATCATGCATTGGTCTAACGAACAATACTATTGGATCATTTGACGCTTACAAACCAATGATCTTGTCCGTACTAACTATGACGTCACGATTTGGCAAAAACACAATGACGTCATGTATTTTAAAGAGTTTGCGTTTACGGCTGTCTGTTTTTGGTGTTAAATTTATAACAAAATGTTATTTTAATGCAATTCATTATAGATTTTGTACCAGAATAAAGAGAACTTTTGTTTTTGAAAATTATCTATGAACGTGATTAAATTACAAATTTATAGCAATACTCAGAACAGTGCGTAAAGTGGTTTATATCGTTTCTATACATATACGTGCATGTGAATTTAGTGAAAAACTAGATCTGGTAATAAATAGAATAACAAACTCCACACCAGTTATCAAATGTATGTCCATCGTGAAATAATATTCGTTTGTCACTCGCTAAAGCTCGTCACAACTGACAATTATTTCACTCGGGACATAAATTTGATAACTGATATTATCCTCCCTCCCTCCCCCCCCCCTCTCTCTCTCTCTCTCTCTCTCTCTCTCTCTCTCTCTCTCTCTCTCTCTCTCTCTCTCTCTCTCTCTCTCTCTCTCTCTCTCTCTATATATATATATATATATATATATATTTATCATATAATATCTTATATTTTTAGTGCAATCAAAGTATGTGATATTTTTAAGATCACATACTTTAAGAATTTGATAACTTTGCAAATTTGATGTAAATTAATCGAGGTCACGGCACTAGGTTTATTGACATTTAAGCAAACGTACTTGTGTGACACTCCATAACTGACGTATGCATTCCTAGTCAAAAACATTTCAATGGCAATTTAACACTGAAAGCTGTCCAGCGTTCAGAAAATAGAAACACGTTAAGCCCTTGTTTGTTTTGATGTAAGGACATCCAAAATGACGTCATTCGAGTTTGACGTCATTTCCATTCAAAAATACACCGCGCCACATATTCTTACGTCATTTGAATATCTAGTAATGGCGGACTGATGTTGCGTGTACAGTTTACAAAAACACGTTGTATTAAGCTTAAGATTATATGATAAAGAGATTATTACCCTCGTGTATTTCGGTATCGTCAATATCATATATTAGGAATAAAAATAATGTATTATATTCCTAATATATGATATTGACGATACCGAAAAACACTCTGGTAATAACCTGTCTATATATATTTTTTCATAATAAACCCTTTATACAATAATAATGATCAATTATTGACCGAAACACAAAATGTTTTTAAATCTGCGAGATATTCTTTACATAATTTGACGATTACCGACCTTGTTTTTGTCGTATTTGCGGAATTAAACTAACTATTAGAATTAGCAGTTGACGTTGCATCACGTTACCTACTCATTAATTGGATAGAATTTTGTCTCAACTTTATTTTCAGCGGTCAGGGCAATATCACTTTTAATGGACCGATGGGACCGTCTCAGGGCAATATCATTATTTACGGAAGGTCATATGACTGATTTTTTACCAATAAGAATACAAATATATTTTCATTATGTAATAAACAGAGATTATTATACAAGCTTATGTGTCGTACTCGCTCGGGCAATACAAAAATCCTGACACTCGTTTCGTAAAATCAGTACGACACATAGCGAGTGTAATAATTTCTTTATTATCCATATTATTATTGTTATTTTTTTATGAATAACAAGGACCGTTTCAAAATGTTTCAACCAAACTAGAAGGAAACGACGAAATGACGTCATATTCCACATGCAAAGTCTGAGCTAGGACTGGAGAAGCAACGTCATGTTATGACGTCGCTTCCCAAAATTACGTCATCACACATATTACACGTGTGCTTCGTATGATTATTATTAACTCGGTTATGTTGAACCATGTGGATAATAATATAAGTTGTAGAAGCATCACGAGGGGTATATGGCTTTTTATGTACCCTCTGTGTGTTCTTTTACCCCGAGCCGAAGGCGAGGGGGTAAAAGAGCAACTGAGGGTACATAAAAAGCCATACACCCCGAGAGATGCTTATACAACGAATTTATCTTGCCGACATGTTAAACCATATAGTCAAATAATCAAAATAACGCCAGACAATAATTGTTAACAATTTATTAACGGAGCCGTACCACGCGGACGCGAACGAAACCACTTGCCAGTGACGAAAAATAGTTCCATCGATAAACGAGTTTTTAACTTCAAATGTTTGTAATACGAAATTGTCTGAAACAGATATTAATTTTTTTTTTTTTCAGAAATGTATGTAGTAAAACAAATAAAAATATTAAAAAAAAAAAAAAAAATGTTGCTAATCGCGCATTAATACAATAACACCACGACCGTAATTAGGTGGCTGAGTTCAACATTGCAGCTTTTAAAAGTATTGAAATAGTGTATTTTATAGTAAAAATAAAATTAATTATGTATACTTGATTGATTATCAATGTTATTTATAATCTAATTATTGCTTTAGCATTAACTGGGGCGGCTGGAAACTGTTGGAAATTACAGACGGGGTATAAGAGAATTTGGCTCCGCCCACAGGGGGATAAGGGATTTGTCCAACGGCAAACAACCAATGAGATTAAAGAATTTTACATGAAGGCGAGATAATAGTATTTATACGTAGTCTCTGCTAAAACTCTCGCCTGATGAACGGTCACTTTAGGATCGATCCAGGTCGGTGGGCCCATTAGGCTATTTCTCGTTCTAGCCAAGCACCAAGACTGGTACATCAAAGGCCGTGGTATAACAAAAGATCTCTTGCTACTAATAGAAAAATGTAGGCCTGTCGGTTTTCCTCTATAAGACTATACGTCAAAAATTACCAAATGGTTGACATCCAACAGCCGATGATTAACAAATCAATGTGCTCTAGTGGTGTCGTTAAACAAAACAAATTTTATCTTACCCCCCCCCCCCCCCCAAGATCATATCATACCACCTTTCGAATGTTTTAAGAACTTCTTCATAAAACGAGCGAAAAAAAAGTCTCCACATAAGCTACGCTTTTCGATTAGCAGTAGCGAGTGTTTTAATGCATTTTTTTCAAAAGTTTATTAAGGATCTACTTTTAATGGAGGAGGGGGGACGAGGGGGGGGGGGGGGGAGGAGGAGTGGTATGTCTGGCTCTGAGATAAATATTACTAAGTATGTGCTATATTAGGAGTAAAGTGTTTACCATTCAAATTTGAAGCTACCTGCACCTGGCTTTATCTACCAAATGACAGATACACGCGTTTAGGATTCTTTCAGCTATCGCTGTTAAAAACTGTACTAAAAGTCTCCACATGCTAGCTCTTGATCATTTAAAATCTTTAAGAGTAAACTGTATTAAAAGTCTAGCCATACTAGTTGTAGATAATTTAAAATCGTTTAGATTATGTTTAAAGAACTGTCGTTCTAGTCGTGAGAAGATATAGGTGGTAAAAATAGTCCAGTTCGTTTACATCTTAGCTTGTTTCACACAATCGTTGGGAGGGTATGTCAGGTGGACCTAGGGAGGAACACACGCTATTTAAGAGGGGTACTAGCTTCCAAGTAATTGTTTTATAATTTATGGATAGCATCAAACACGATTTCCATGTTTCGGATACCAATTTTGAATTTGCCGCCATTGTAAGAAATTTCTATCTAACAGTCTTTTTTGGCAGCTAAAATTACATTACGGAATTATTTGAAGGTAAAATCAAGTTTGGTCTATTACAAACATTAGGAGGACAACAAACAACTTGTTTATACAAACTCCGATATTCTAAACAAGAACAAATATTTAATATGCAAATTCAGAACAGTCTTTTTAAAGGTTTATTTTGTTTATATAAAATTTGTAGTCCTCAATATAATAGTCCTGCCCTGGACAGAAGAGCCGGCCGAGGCCGGCTCTTGTGCCCAAGACAGGCGTGCGCTACAACAGCTTGCTCTGAATGTGCACGTTAACTCCTTTGCCTATTGCCAATATAATAGTGTCACACTCAGCTTGACTCACGATGAGATTAGACGTGTCGTCAGTTTCTCTCGCATTACCCCCGTCCACTTCGGGGGGGGGGGGGGGGGGGCTGATACAAAGCTACGGGGACAAAACATTTCAAGGTTGATTATTTTCGTTGTTTGCCAAATCTAAATTGAAAGTGATTTTATTTTCGAGTTTTAGCAAGTCTAGTTGCGAGAATACTTGCTATTGTTGATTAAAGTTTCACTTCAGCTACCAGTTGTTCGATACTACCGACGTGTAAAGTTAAACAATAGAACAGTCACCTGTAGCCTAATTGGCCACTGTGATACCCGGTATGCTATTCGACAGACAACTGATCACAGTCTTTGATTTTGTGTAAAGCCAATTACGACGTATGTGTGAACAAAGCACTTAAGGACGCCATGAAGTCTAATTTTACCACATGGTATTCAAAGCGGGTTTCCCTGGCTATGAAACACGGCGAAGTTGTAACGGACATCAATATCGAAATGCGTACTTCGGCGATAGAACCAATTCATGCAAGGTGGATTATGAATGTTATGGCAGAATTAAAAATACGCCAGGAAATGTTGAAATCTGCATTCATCCACCCCAGAATCTCTGATGCAGTGCGAGCGGACATTGACAAAAACAATATACGAAATTTAAAAATATTTCATTATATTCTACAAACAGTGAGATTCATGCAATAACTTTTTAAAAATTCTAACTTGTTGTTTTGACTATACTATTCTCTTGTCGTATTCGGTGGACTGCGCATGACAGGAAATAAAATGTTCCGGTAAATTGTCAGTGTGTTATGGTTTTTACAATAAATATTTTAGTTAGAATTTGTTGATTTTTTCAAATATTTTCATGGATTTATATTTTCGATGCTGACTACTTACCCTCGAAACCCACGAAAATAAAAATCCTCGAAAATGTCCGGTTATACGGTATATAGGCTATTTATGGCTGTTATGTACGTGGTAGTTTCTCTGAGCTACTAGATATATTATTTAGAGAATAACTAACGAGCTACGAGGAATTGCGGATTATCTGTCCCGAGTTAATTAATGTTGTAAACCCGAGCCTCTGGCGAGGGTTTTACAGCATTAATTCACGAGGGACAGATAATCCGTAATTCCTCGTAGTGAGTTGGTTATTCTCTTTATTACCCATTGTCAATCTTTAACGATTTTAAAAGTATATTTACGTTCTCGCTGCTGTAACAACTAACAAGCTCTACCAGCTCTATGACGACCATTCTGCAGAACGCCACGGTTGTTCGCGTTTAGTCTCTACATGTCCGAGCCTGTCCTACCAGCACTGGAAGATTGACCACTCTAAGAAGAAATAGGAAGCGGGGTCGGCCCCTACTACTCTTTTTCTAGACTTTACATTGCTTTATAATGATACCATCTCGTATCCTCCGGAGTCGGGCCCGTCCGCACCACTATACCAACCCATGACGACTGGACTATACCCTAGTCTGATACTCTACTCGTTCAGACGGATCCGGCTTCTCAAGATCTGTATTTCAGCACAGCACTACACCTTCAACGTCTATCGACTGTCAATCTAGGGGTTTTCTTGACGGGATGCAACCCATCTCGTCCCTTTAAGCTGTGCACCCAAACGGCCTTAACGAGGCCACTCGCGTGGACATATCGATCGGACTTTAAACGTTTAGATCTGCGTTCAAAATTTTATGTCGAAATTACTTCTTTTTTGTAATATTATTAAATAGTCCGATCCTCTCTTCTTTCTCTTATTTAATTTTGGACTGTCCTTCTAAAATGCTCCAAATTATATAAATATTCGGCCGAGCAGTCAATTCTTTTTTATTTTTGGCTTGTAACCTTTTTCTTTTTTTATTTATTCTATTAACGTTTTTACTAATTGCTATTTTCAAAATTCTGCCCATTTTCAACCCCCCCCCCCCCCATCCCGAGTCAGGCCACCGATCTTATCGGAGGTCGGACTCGGGATGGGCGTGTTCGAAACCCTAGTGGTATATGGGCACGTTAAACTAGTTATCATCATCATCATCTACCAGCCATAACAATATATTCATACGCGCCGTTACCGGTGCACACCCAACAGTATCCACCAAAGAATACTTCCAAAAAAACCCAGTCAAAATAATAAAATAAAAACATTTTTAAACATTTGTACATATATTTTGATTTTTAATTCCGTAAATGTTCGTATCGTAAAAAAATATTTGAAGTTTGCAGTAATAGTTTGACCGATGAATGGAATCATGAATGAACAAAAAGTAGTCCCGGCAGTATGTAATTGCCAATCAAATCTTGTCTTTTTAAAGCCAGCCAATCAGTGACTGTAGAAGCAATCTGCACACTGTGCAGAGATCGAAAAAATATTACCCCGTATATTTGAGCCCATATGGGTAATAAATATATATATATAGTCTATTTGTGGCTGTTATGTACGTGGTAGTTTCTCTGAGCTACTAGATATATTATATATATATATATATATATATATATATATATATATATATATATATATATATATATATATAGTCTATTTGTGGCTGTTATGTACGTGGTAGTTTCTCTGAGCTACTAGATATATATATGTATAGGTATTTATGGCTGTTATGTGCGTGGTAGTTTCTCTGAGCTACTATATATATTATATATATAGGCTATTTATGGCTGTTATGTACGTGGTAGTTTCTCTGAGCTACTAGATATATATATATATATATATATGTATAGGCTATTTATGGCTGTTATGTACGTGGTAGTTTCTCTGAGCTACTAGATATATTATATATATATAGGCTATTTATGGCTGTTATGTACGTGGTAGTTTCTCTGAGCTACTAGATATATTATATATATATAGTCTATTTGTGGCTGTTATGTACGTGGTAGTTTCTCTGAGCTACTAGATATATTATATATATATAGGCTATTTATGGCTGTTATGTACGTGGTAGTTTCTCTGAGCTACTAGATATATTATATATATCTATATGCTATTTATGGCTGTTATGTACGTGGTAGTTTCTCTGAGCTACTAGATATATTATATATATAGGCTATTTATGGCTGTTATGTACGTGGTAGTTTCTCTGAGCTACTAGATATATTATATATATAGCAACTGTAACCATCTTCAAACAATATTATGATAGAAAACACACCTAATGACTCGTGTACCTGTGCACGAACAATATCCAACATGACCAGTGGGTGGAGGGTCGGCCGAATCTAAACAATAGATTTTATTTCCTTTCCTATTAGTGGATGTTATTTTTATGCAAGATGGGTACAAATCAAGTGAATAATTTGTATTATAGCCAAAAATAACCAGGAGGTAAGTTCAGAAATAAAATGTTTAACGTTTCTGCGCGTAGTAAACGTAAGTTGATGTGAGAAGCGAGGCGCTAGTAAATGTCACTTTTACTAAAACGGCCTCTGTGTGTGACCTACATTGCATAACAATATCTAAAGGAAGTCGTAGAATGGCCTTGTACCTGAAGAATACAGAAATAAAAGAAAATCGGAAAATTATCCCAATAGGCACATCATAAGTTATCAAATCAGAGGCGGATCCATGGTTTGGAGGGGGGACCAGTCATCCTGTAAATATTCATGTGCCTATTTTTTCTCTTTTAAGTTTTCAATGGGATGCCCTTTTGACGAATTGGTCCATGTGCCCTTTTCCCGTTAGTTCCCCCCTGCAAAATATTTCCTGGATCTACCCCTGTCAAAATTGAAGAGTGAAGAAATTAATATTTTTAAATTACTACCTAATAAAAATGATTAATATTTTGATAAAATTCAAACATTTAAGAGGCCCATTGCGTCTCACGCCCCAAATTACAAGTCTTAAATGGCAACCACAGTAAACAAAAATACTTGCCGAAAAGTAAAATATTTACATTTATTCAAAATAAACCCAGCTCAAACCGCCAAGAACCCCGCAAACACGAACAAAACCCTACATTCAGCAACAGCAAACACGAACAAAACCCTACATTCAGCAACAGCAAATACCGTCTCATAAAACCTTCATGCAACAAAAAACAACCAACAAAAACAACAACAAAAAAACAAACCCAAAACAAACAAAAAACACAAAAACCCTCCAAAACAAACAATAACAAAAGCAACAACAACAAGAAACAAACCAACCCCCCTCCCCCCCCCCCCCAAAAAAAAAAAAGATAAAATAAAATCGAAACAAAAACAAAAACAACATATAATACATACAAATAACAGTTATACAGTTTCTGTCAACAATTGATTTAAAATTAAAAATTTCGCCTACAAAAATCAGTCAGTTTATAAAAGTTTTACTTTTTGCAATATTTTAAAAACTATGTTTTTCTTTTACTATATATACCGATAAAAGTTATACATGTAATTATATCATAAATGTAAATATAAATATAAACAAAATCATACACTATTTTATTACTAAACAATTATTGCAAAACCAACAACAACAACAAAACATTAATAAAAAATAAAAGATTTGCATCATATAATATTACTTACGCCAAATCCATTTTAACTGTAATACCCAATAATTGTCCAATTTGCTTCCATCAGCAAAGGATTTCTCCTGGGCAGCGTGGGTTTCTCGCGAGCTCTACTCCGTTCATTGACACACGTTACTGACGGGGGCAGGCCAGCGAGAAGCCAGCAAACATTGCACACAGTGAGTTTCGGCGTGAATGGACAAGGATTGCGCCAAGAATACACTCGCTTTCGTAACAAACAGCGCTACTCGCCGAGGCAGCCAAAACAGCACTGAGCGCCACCGCGAGGAAAGCTCATTCAATAATTTGTTATAAAAAAACTCACTAGTTTGTCTTAGAAATTCTCAGTGGCGGACCCAGACGAGGGTCACAGGGACTCGCCTGCATATATTGCTCCCTTTGGTATCTCGGTTCGTTCGTCTTCGACAAAATCAAATTGTCCTTTTTACCATTTTGTGACCCCCTTACAAAATCCTAGTTCCGCTCTTGAATTGTGCTGAGATGTTTTTTACTTCAATTTATTTTAGTGCTTATGTATGCACTTTTGCAGTTATTAGTTTGGGCGGAGGGGGTGGGGTGTGGGTTGGGGTGTGTGTGTGTCATCGACTTAATCCTGAAAAAGGATCTCGTTTAATATCCCATAAATATGGATTACCGCCTTCCCATCACAAATACAAATGCTTATTAAAGTTAATCGGGATCTTCAATGTGATTGCAAAGGATCGCAGAATCGATTCCCCTTGATGGAGCCATTAGGATTATTTCCATCAAAACTAGTATTCAATATCAGGGGGTTTCCTCTCCCTTTGCAGACGAAGAGTCGCAGTTAATACGTTAGACACCTGCTGAGATTGGTATCCTTAAACGTTAGACACCTGGTGAGATTGGTATCCTTAAACGTTAGACACCTGGTGAGATTGGTGTCCTTAAACGTTAGACACCTGCTGAGATTGGTATCCTTAAACGTTAGACACCTGCTGAGAGTGGTATCCTTAAACGTTAGACACCTGCTGAGATCGGTATCCTGAAACGTTAGACATCTGCTGAGATCGGTATCCTTAAACGTTAGACATCTGCTGAGATCTGTATACTTAAGCGTTAGACACCTGCTGAGATTGGTGTCCTTAAACGTTAGACACCTGCTGAGATTGGTGTCCTTAAGCGTTAGACACCTGCTGAGATTGGTGTCATTAAGCGTTAGACACCTGGTGAGATTGGTATCCTTAAACGTTAGACACCTGGTGAGATCGGTGTCCTTAAACGTTAGACACCTGCTGAGATTGGTATCCTTAAACGTTAGACAACTGCTGAGAGTGGTATCCTTAAACGTTATACACCTGCTGAGATCGGTATCCTGAAACGTTAGACATCTGCTGAGATCGGTATCCTTAAACGTTAGACATCTGCTGAGATCTGTATCCTTAAGCGTTAGACACCTGCTGAGATTGGTGTCCTTAAACGTTAGACACCTGCTGAGATTGGTGTCCTTAAGCGTTAGACACCTGCTGAGATTGGTGTCATTAAGCGTTAGACAACTGCTGAGATTGGTATCCTTAAGCGTTAGACACCTGCTGAGATTGATGTCCTTAAACGTTAGACACCTGCTGAGATTGAAGTCCTTAAACGTTAGACACCTGCTGAAATTGGTGTCCTTAAACGTTAGACACCTGCTGAGATTGGTGTCCTTAAACGTTAGACACCTGCTGAGATTGGTATCCTTAAACGTTCATATCTTTCTTTTGTTTAGAAACATCTGAAGCCCGGTTTCCACAAAATGTGTAACACGTCGTCAATTGACGCAGACTGACGCGGGTCGACACAAACCAAATACCTTATTTTATTTTATTTTATTTATTTTATTTATTTTATTTATTTTTTTATTTATTTTGTTATCAAAACACAGTCACAGACGGTCTGCGTCCGATACAGATTTTATGAAAACCAGGCTAAAGAAGGGATCATCTGATCTTGACAATGAATGAATGAATGAATGTTTAACGACACCCCAGCACGAAAAATACATCGGCTATTGGGTGTCAAACTATGGTAATGCAAACAAAATAAAATGATGATCAATATAAGAATTCAAGATTTAAATAAAAACAGTGTAAAGAACTGTGCAAAAATACAAATATCACAGATAGATACTGACTTTTACTAAAAATTTCAATTTGTGCTGTATTGGCCATTCTTAAAGAGAATGTTACACCCCTGCACTACGGTGAGGTTACAGCACGCGCAGGGGATCTTGACAATAATAAATCAATGTGCTCTAGTGGTGTCGTTAAACAAAACACACTTTAACTTTAGGATGCAATTTTACTGATAGAGTTAACTGATACCCATATAAAGAAAGCTGATCAAGCAAACAAGTAAACTCCGTCACGGGATCGACTGAGACAATAACCCAATAGCCGGTGTCACATATAATTTGCACTCCCCTGTCAAGATTATACACAGAATAAGCACTCCCCAGTGCGTATTATACATGTAATATGCACACCACCAGTCTATATTATATGTATAATATGTACTCCCTCTGAATAATATGCATTCCCCCAGTTTATATTACATGTAGGTTACAATAATGTTTCAAGCATTCACACCATTCTATTTTTTTTTGCGTTTTTTTTATGTTTGTATGGCCAGTGCATTTTGTAAAAGTAGATATAAATGCCAGCGGCGAATCTAGATGGCTATCTGAATCAGGGGCGGATCTAGATGGCTATGTGAATCAGGGGCGGATCTAGATGGCTATGTGAATCAGGGGCGTATCTAGATGGCTATGTGAATCAGGGGCGGATCTAGATGGCTATGTGAATCAGGGGCGGATCCTAGGAGGCCTAAACATTCCTGGATCCCAGAATCTCTACACCCATGCAAATTAAATGCTACACCGGATTAGGAATATTGTCGGGGGCCGTCGCCATTACGGGTTATAGCATTAATTCAGTCTACAATAGTGGCCCACGACTGGTACATCAAACACTATGGTATGTACTGTCATGTGTATGGGAAGTGCATATACAATATGAGCCGTCTGTATGACCGGATATCTTGACCTTGAAACTCTTTTGATATCTCGTCTATCTGTCTCTCCTTTCTGACTCTTCTTTCTATCTCTCTTCTTTCTCCATGTGTCTCTCCCCATGCCTCCCTCAACTTCTCCATGTCCCCTCTCTTTGTCTCACGTGTATCTCACTCTTTTTCCCTCTCAAATGTGGAAATAAATAGACATATAATTAGACACCAAGTATGTGAAATAAATAGCCATATATGATAGACACCAAGTATGTGAAATAAATAGCCATATAGGTTAGACACCAAGTATGTGAAATAAATAGCCATATAGGTTAGACAAAAGTATGTGAAATAAATGGCCATATACGTTAGACACCACCAACTATGTGAAATAAATAGCATATAGGTTAGACACCAAGTATGTGAAATAAATAGCCATATAGGTTAGACACCAAGTATGTGAAATAAATAGCCATATAGGTTAGACACCAAGTATGTGAAATAAATAGCCATATATAGGTTAGACACCAAGTATGTGAAATAAATAGCCATATACGTTAGACACCAAGTATGTGAAATAAATAGCCATATAGGTTAGACACCAAGTATGTGAAATAAATAGCCATATATAGGTTAGACACCAAGTATGTGAAATAAATAGCCATATATAGGTTAGACACCAAGTATGTGAAATAAATAGCCATATAGGTTAGACACCAAGTATGTGAAATAAATAGCCATATATAGGTTAGACACCAAGTATGTGAAATAAATAGCCATATATAAGTTAGACACCAAGTATGTGAAATAAATAGCCATATAGGTTAGACACCAAGTATGTGAAATAAATAGCCATATAGGTTAGACACCAAGTATGTGAAATAAATAGCCATATAGGTTAGACACCAAGTATGTGAAATAAATAGCCATATAGGTTAGACACCAAGTATGTGAAATAAATAGCCATATAGGTTAGACACCAAGTATGTGAAATAAATAGCCATATAGGTTAGACACCAAGTATGTGAAATAAATAGCCATATAGGTTAGACACCAAGTATGTGAAATAAATAGCCATATAGGTTAGACACCAAGTATGTGAAATAAATAGCCATATAGGTTAGACACCAAGTATGTGAAATAAATAGCCATATAGGTTAGACACCAAGTATGTGAAATAAATAGCCATATAGGTTAGACACCAAGTATGTGAAATAAATAGCCATATAGGTTAGACACCAAGTATGTGAAATAAATAGCCATATAGGTTAGACACCAAGTATGTGAAATAAATAGCCATATAGGTTAGACACCAAGTATGTGAAATAAATAGCCATATAGGTTAGACACCAAGTATGTGAAATAAATAGCCATATAGGTTAGACACCAAGTATGTGAAATAAATAGCCATATAGGTTAGACACCAAGTATGTGAAATAAATAGCCATATATAGGTTAGACACCAAGTATGTGAAATAAATAGCCATATAGGTTAGACACCAAGTATGTGAAATAAATAGCCATATAGGTTAGACACCAAGTATGTGAAATAAATAGCCATATAGGTTAGACACCAAGTATGTGAAATAAATAGCCATATAGGTTAGACACCAAGTATGTGAAATAAATAGCCATATAGGTTAGACACCAAGTATGTGAAATAAATAGCCATATAGGTTAGACACCAAGTATGTGAAATAAATAGCCATATAGGTTAGACACCAAGTATGTGAAATAAATAGCCATATAGGTTAGACACCAAGTATGTGAAATAAATAGCCATATAGGTTAGACACCAAGTATGTGAAATAAATAGCCATATAGGTTAGACACCAAGTATGTGAAATAAATAGCCATATAGGTTAGACACCAAGTATGTGAAATAAATAGCCATATAGGTTAGACACCAAGTATGTGAAATAAATAGCCATATAGGTTAGACACCAAGTATGTGAAATAAATAGCCATATAGGTTAGACACCAAGTATGTGAAATAAATAGCCATATAGGTTAGACACCAAGTATGTGAAATAAATAGCCATATAGGTTAGACACCAAGTATGTGAAATAAATAGCCATATATAAGTTAGACACCAAGTATGTGAAATAAATAGCCATATAGGTTAGACACCAAGTATGTGAAATAAATAGCCATATATAGGTTAGACACCAAGTATGTGAAATAAATAGCCATATAGGTTAGACACCAAGTATGTGAAATAAATAGCCATATAGGTTAGACACCAAGTATGTGAAATAAATAGCCATATAGGTTAGACACCAA
Source organism: Gigantopelta aegis (assembly GCF_016097555.1). Taxonomy (NCBI): domain Eukaryota; kingdom Metazoa; phylum Mollusca; class Gastropoda; order Neomphalida; family Peltospiridae; genus Gigantopelta; species Gigantopelta aegis. The sequence goes on from NC_054704.1 coordinate 102,416,125, forward strand.
GTATGTGAAATAAATAGCCATATAGGTTAGACACCAAGTATGTGAAATAAATAGCCATATAGGTTAGACACCAAGTATGTGAAATAAATAGCCATATAGGTTAGACACCAAGTATGTGAAATAAATAGCCATATAGGTTAGACACCAAGTATGTGAAATAAATAGCCATATAGGTTAGACACCAAGTATGTGAAATAAATAGCCATATAGGTTAGACACCAAGTATGTGAAATAAATAGCCATATAGGTTAGACACCAAGTATGTGAAATAAATAGCCATATAGGTTAGACACCAAGTATGTGAAATAAATAGCCATATAGGTTAGACACCAAGTATGTGAAATAAATAGCCATATAGGTTAGACACCAAGTATGTGAAATAAATAGCCATATAGGTTAGACACCAAGTATGTGAAATAAATAGCCATATAGGTTAGACACCAAGTATGTGAAATAAATAGCCATATAGGTTAGACACCAAGTATGTGAAATAAATAGCCATATAGGTTAGACACCAAGTATGTGAAATAAATAGCCATATAGGTTAGACACCAAGTATGTGAAATAAATAGCCATATATAGGTTAGACACCAAGTATGTGAAATAAATAGCCATATAGGTTAGACACCAAGTATGTGAAATAAATAGCCATATATAGGTTAGACACCAAGTATGTGAAATAAATAGCCATATAGGTTAGACACCAAGTATGTGAAATAAATAGCCATATAGGTTAGACACCAAGTATGTGAAATAAATAGCCATATAGGTTAGACACCAAGTATGTGAAATAAATAGCCATATAGGTTAGACACCAAGTATGTGAAATAAATAGCCATATAGGTTAGACACCAAGTATGTGAAATAAATAGCCATATATACGTTAGACACCAAGTATGTGAAATAAATAGCCATATAGGTTAGACACCAAGTATGTGAAATAAATAGCCATATAGGTTAGACACCAAGTATGTGAAATAAATAGCCATATAGGTTAGACACCAAGTATGTGAAATAAATAGCCATATAGGTTAGACACCAAGTATGTGAAATAAATAGCCATATAGGTTAGACACCAAGTATGTGAAATAAATAGCCATATAGGTTAGACACCAAGTATGTGAAATAAATAGCCATATATAGGTTAGACACCAAGTATGTGAAATAAATAGCCATATAGGTTAGACACCAAGTATGTGAAATAAATAGCCATATAGGTTAGACACCAAGTATGTGAAATAAATAGCCATATATAGGTTAGACACCAAGTATGTGAAATAAATAGCCATATAGGTTAGACACCAAGTATGTGAAATAAATAGCCATATAGGTTAGACACCAAGTATGTGAAATAAATAGCCATATAGGTTAGACACCAAGTATGTGAAATAAATAGCCATATAGGTTAGACACCAAGTATGTGAAATAAATAGCCATATAGGTTAGACACCAAGTATGTGAAATAAATAGCCATATAGGTTAGACACCAAGTATGTGAAATAAATAGCCATATAGGTTAGACACCAAGTATGTGAAATAAATAGCCATATAGGTTAGACACCAAGTATGTGAAATAAATAGCCATATAGGTTAGACACCAAGTATGTGAAATAAATAGCCATATAGGTTAGACACCAAGTATGTGAAATAAATAGCCATATATAGGTTAGACACCAAGTATGTGAAATAAATAGCCATATAGGTTAGACACCAAGTATGTGAAATAAATAGCCATATAGGTTAGACACCAAGTATGTGAAATAAATAGCCATATAGGTTAGACACCAAGTATGTGAAATAAATAGCCATATAGGTTAGACACCAAGTATGTGAAATAAATAGCCATATAGGTTAGACACCAAGTATGTGAAATAAATAGCCATATAGGTTAGACACCAAGTATGTGAAATAAATAGCCATATAGGTTAGACACCAAGTATGTGAAATAAATAGCCATATAGGTTAGACACCAAGTATGTGAAATAAATAGCCATATAGGTTAGACACCAAGTATGTGAAATAAATAGCCATATAGGTTAGACACCAAGTATGTGAAATAAATAGCCATATAGGTTAGACACCAAGTATGTGAAATAAATAGCCATATAGGTTAGACACCAAGTATGTGAAATAAATAGCCATATAGGTTAGACACCAAGTATGTGAAATAAATAGCCATATAGGTTAGACACCAAGTATGTGAAATAAATAGCCATATAGGTTAGACACCAAGTATGTGAAATAAATAGCCATATAGGTTAGACACCAAGTATGTGAAATAAATAGCCATATAGGTTAGACACCAAGTATGTGAAATAAATAGCCATATAGGTTAGACACCAAGTATGTGAAATAAATAGCCATATAGGTTAGACACCAAGTATGTGAAATAAATAGCCATATAGGTTAGACACCAAGTATGTGAAATAAATAGCCATATAGGTTAGACACCAAGTATGTGAAATAAATAGCCATATAGGTTAGACACCAAGTATGTGAAATAAATAGCCATATAGGTTAGACACCAAGTATGTGAAATAAATAGCCATATAAATAAATAGTTAGACACCAAGTATGTGAAATAAATAGCCATATAGGTTAGACACCAAGTATGTGAAATAAATAGCCATATATAAGTTAGACACCAAGTATGTGAAATAAATAGCCATATAGGTTAGACACCAAGTATGTGAAATAAATAGCCATATAGGTTAGACACCAAGTATGTGAAATAAATAGCCATATAGGTTAGACACCAAGTATGTGAAATAAATAGCCATATAGGTTAGACACCAAGTATGTGAAATAAATAGCCATATAGGTTAGACACCAAGTATGTGAAATAAATAGCCATATAGGTTAGACACCAAGTATGTGAACATAAATAGCCATAAATAGCCATATATAAGTTAGACACCAAGTATGTGAAATAAATAGCCATATAGGTTAGACACCAAGTATGTGAAATAAATAGCCATATAGGTTAGACACCAAGTATGTGAAATAAATAGCCATATAGGTTAGACACCAAGTATGTGAAATAAATAGCCATATAGGTTAGACACCAAGTATGTGAAATAAATAGCCATATATAGGTTAGACACCAAGTATGTGAAATAAATAGCCATATAGGTTAGACACCAAGTATGTGAAATAAATAGCCATATAGGTATGTGACACCAAGTATATGTGAAATAAATAGCCATATAGGTTAGACACCAAGTATGTGAAATAAATAGCCATATAGGTTAGACACCAAGTATGTGAAATAAATAGCCATATAGGTTAGACACCAAGTATGTGAAATAAATAGCCATATAGGTTAGACACCAAGTATGTGAAATAAATAGCCATATAGGTTAGACACCAAGTATGTGAAATAAATAGCCATATAGGTTAGACACCAAGTATGTGAAATAAATAGCCATATAGGTTAGACACCAAGTATGTGAAATAAATAGCCATATAGCCCAAGTATGTGAAATAAATAGCCATATAGGTTAGACACCAAGTATGTGAAATAAATAGCCATATAGGTTAGACACCAAGTATGTGAAATAAATAGCCATATAGGTTAGACACCAAGTATGTGAAATAAATAGCCATATAGGTTAGACACCAAGTATGTGAAATAAATAGCCATATAGGTTAGACACCAAGTATGTGAAATAAATAGCCATATAGGTTAGACACCAAGTATGTGAAATAAATAGCCATATAGGTTAGACACCAAGTATGTGAAATAAATAGCCATATAGGTTAGACACCAAGTATGTGAAATAAATAGCCATATAGGTTAGACACCAAGTATGTGAAATAAATAGCCATATAGGTTAGACACCAAGTATGTGAAATAAATAGCCATATAGGTTAGACACCAAGTATGTGAAATAAATAGCCATATAGGTTAGACACCAAGTATGTGAAATAAATAGCCATATAGGTTAGACACCAAGTATGTGAAATAAATAGCCATATAGGTTAGACACCAAGTATGTGAAATAAATAGCCATATAGGTTAGACACCAAGTATGTGAAATAAATAGCCATATAGACACCAAGTATGTGAAATAAATAGCCATATAGCACCAAGTATGTGAAATAAATAGCCATATAGGTTAGACACCAAGTATGTGAAATAAATAGCCATATAGGTTAGACACCAAGTATGTGAAATAAATAGCCATATAGGTTAGACACCAAGTATGTGAAATAAATAGCCATATAGGTTAGACACCAAGTATGTGAAATAAATAGCCATATAGGTTAGACACCAAGTATGTGAAATAAATAGCCATATAGGTTAGACACCAAGTATGTGAAATAAATAGCCATATAGGTTAGACACCAAGTATGTGAAATAAATAGCCATATAAGTTAGACACCAAGTATGTGAAATAAATAGCCATATAGGTTAGACACCAAGTATGTGAAATAAATAGCCATATAGGTTAGACACCAAGTATGTGAAATAAATAGCCATATAGGTTAGACACCAAGTATGTGAAATAAATAGCCATATAGGTTAGACACCAAGTATGTGAAATAAATAGCCATATAGGTTAGACACCAAGTATGTGAAATAAATAGCCATATAGGTTAGACACCAAGTATGTGAAATAAATAGCCATATAGGTTAGACACCAAGTATGTGAAATAAATAGCCATATAGGTTAGACACCAAGTATGTGAAATAAATAGCCATATAGGTTAGACACCAAGTATGTGAAATAAATAGCCATATAGGTTAGACACCAAGTATGTGAAATAAATAGCCATATAGGTTAGACACCAAGTATGTGAAATAAATAGCCATATATAGGTTAGACACCAAGTATGTGAAATAAATAGCCATATAGGTTAGACACCAAGTATGTGAAATAAATAGCCATATAGGTTAGACACCAAGTATGTGAAATAAATAGCCATATAGGTTAGACACCAAGTATGTGAAATAAATAGCCATATAGGTTAGACACCAAGTATGTGAAATAAATAGCCATATAGGTTAGACACCAAGTATGTGAAATAAATAGCCATATAGGTTAGACACCAAGTATGTGAAATAAATAGCCATATAGGTTAGACACCAAGTATGTGAAATAAATAGCCATATAGGTTAGACACCAAGTATGTGAAATAAATAGCCATATAGGTTAGACACCAAGTATGTGAAATAAATAGCCATATAGGTTAGACACCAAGTATGTGAAATAAATAGCCATATAGGTTAGACACCAAGTATGTGAAATAAATAGCCATATAGGTTAGACACCAAGTATGTGAAATAAATAGCCATATATAGGTTAGACACCAAGTATGTGAAATAAATAGCCATATAGGTTAGACACCAAGTATGTGAAATAAATAGCCATATAGGTTAGACACCAAGTATGTGAAATAAATAGCCATATAGGTTAGACACCAAGTATGTGAAATAAATAGCCATATAGGTTAGACACCAAGTATGTGAAATAAATAGCCATATAGGTTAGACACCAAGTATGTGAAATAAATAGCCATATAGGTTAGACACCAAATATGTGAAATAAATAGCCATATAGGTTAGACACCAAGTATGTGAAATAAATAGGTACCACCAAGTATGTGAAATAAATAGCCATATAGGTTGGACACCAAGTATGTGAAATAAATAGCCATATAGGTTAGACACCAAGTATGTGAAATAAATAGCCATATAGGTTAGACACCAAGTATGTGAAATAAATAGCCATATAGGTTAGACACCAAGTATGTGAAATAAATAGCCATATACACCAAGTATGTGAAATAAATAGCCATATAAGTATGTGAAATAAATAGCCATATAGGTTAGACACCAAGTATGTGAAATAAATAGCCATATAGGTTAGACACCAAGTATGTGAAATAAATAGCCATATAGGTTAGACACCAAGTATGTGAAATAAATAGCCATATAGGTTAGACACCAAGTATGTGAAATAAATAGCCATATAGGTTAGACACCAAGTATGTGAAATAAATAGCCATATAGGTTAGACACCAAGTATGTGAAATAAATAGCCATATAGGTTAGACACCAAGTATGTGAAATAAATAGCCATATACGTTGGACACCAAGTATGTGAAATAAATAGCCATATAGGTTGGACACCAAGTATGTGAAATAAATAGCCATATAGGTTAGACACCAAGTATGTGAAATAAATAGCCATATAGGTTAGACACCAAGTATGTGAAATAAATAGCCATATAGGTTAGACACCAAGTATGTGAAATAAATAGCCATATAGGTTAGACACCAAGTATGTGAAATAAATAGCCATATAGGTTAGACACCAAGTATGTGAAATAAATAGCCATATAGGTTAGACACCAAGTATGTGAAATAAATAGCCATATAGGTTAGACACCAAGTATGTGAAATAAATAGCCATATAGGTTAGACACCAAGTATGTGAAATAAATAGCCATATAGGTTAGACACCAAGTATGTGAAATAAATAGCCATATAGGTTAGACACCAAGTATGTGAAATAAATAGCCATATAGGTTAGACACCAAGTATGTGAAATAAATAGCCATATAGGTTAGACACCAAGTATGTGAAATAAATAGCCATATAGGTTAGACACCAAGTATGTGAAATAAATAGCCATATAGGTTAGACACCAAGTATGTGAAATAAATAGCCATATAGGTTAGACACCAAGTATGTGAAATAAATAGCCATATATAAGTTAGACACCAAGTATGTGAAATAAATAGCCATATAGGTTAGACACCAAGTATGTGAAATAAATAGCCATATAGGTTAGACACCAAGTATGTGAAATAAATAGCCATATATGTTAGACACCAAGTATGTGAAATAAATAGCCATATAGGTTAGACACCAAGTATGTGAAATAAATAGCCATATAGGTTAGACACCAAGTATGTGAAATAAATAGCCATATAGGTTAGACACCAAGTATGTGAAATAAATAGCCATATATAGGTTAGACACCAAGTATGTGAAATAAATAGCCATATAGGTTAGACACCAAGTATGTGAAATAAATAGCCATATAGGTTAGACACCAAGTATGTGAAATAAATAGCCATATATAGGTTAGACACCAAGTATGTGAAATAAATAGCCATATAGGTTAGACACCAAGTATGTGAAATAAATAGCCATATAGGTTAGACACCAAGTATGTGAAATAAATAGCCATATAGGTTAGACACCAAGTATGTGAAATAAATAGCCATATAGGTTAGACACCAAGTATGTGAAATAAATAGCCATATATAGGTTAGACACCAAGTATGTGAAATAAATAGCCATATATAGTTAGACACCAAGTATGTGAAATAAATAGCCATATAGGTTAGACACCAAGTATGTGAAATAAATAGCCATATATACGTTAGACACCAAGTATGTGAAATAAATAGCCATATATAGGTTAGACACCAAGTATGTGAAATAAATAGCCATATATAGGTTAGACACCAAGTATGTGAAATAAATAGCCATATATGTGAAATAGACACCAAGTATGTGAAATAAATAGCCATATATAGGTTAGACACCAAGTATGTGAAATAAATAGCCATATATAGGTTAGACACCAAGTATGTGAAATAAATAGCCATATATAGGTTAGACACCAAGTATGTGAAATAAATAGCCATATAGGTTAGACACCAAGTATGTGAAATAAATAGCCATATAGGTTAGACACCAAGTATGTGAAATAAATAGCCATATATAGGTTAGACACCAAGTATGTGAAATAAATAGCCATATAGGTTAGACACCAAGTATGTGAAATAAATAGCCATATAGGTTAGACACCAAGTATGTGAAATAAATAGCCATATATAGGTTAGACACCAAGTATGTGAAATAAATAGCCATATAGGTTAGGTTAGACACCAAGTATGTGAAATAAATAGCCATATATAGGTTAGACACCAAGTATGTGAAATAAATAGCCATATATGGTTAGACACCAAGTATGTGAAATAAATGCCATGCGTGTGTGTTTGTGTGTGTGTATGTGTGTGTGTGCGTGCGTGTATGCATTTGTGTGTATGTATATGTGTGTGTGTATGTATGTGTGTGTGTATGTTTGTTTGTTTGTGTATGTATGTATGTGTGTGTGTATGTGTGTGTGTGTGTGTGTGTGTGTGTATTCATACGTGCGCACGTGTGAATGAGTACTTATTTATGAAGGTACTAGTATGTGTATGGCGCCAAGACACAACCAAATCACACAAATTCCCTGTCGGTTTTGTCACAAATGGAAAATAAAAAAGTAATGAAATTTCCACATGTGGTTTGTTAATCAGCATAATCGAAGCATAAAGGAAATATGATATTAAGAAAGTTCCGCAAAACTTCAACGAACAAACACCAGTAAAACAAACCAGCAGCTAAACTATCCAGTCCACGCCGCCGTGTCGCGATATACATTACATGCTATTTGCTTGTCATATTTACCATCTTAAAGGCACATGATCTCTGAAAAATAGGTTTATTTCTAGTTGAAAATTAGTTCACGAGGAACATAAACATGCTACGAAATGGTAAGGAGTTTAATATCCTATTTATTACCCATAATCGATCTTAATTTATATCACTCAACTCGTGTGGTTGACGTTCCTGTAAGGTTGTAGTGCGTCAATCGATGACGTCACGAAGTGTTACGTCCAACTTGGTGTTCTATTGATATGTACCAAGATATTATGAAAGCCAAAATTTGCAGATTTTATGTTTTTGTAAGTACATTTTTGAGCGACAGCGATCTGCAGTAACAAAGCTATCTGCAGTAACTACATCTAGCGTTGCAGTTGCTGCCGCTATCTGTTATTGGGTTCAACATTTGTAGTAGCAGAAACAGGGACGCCGAATCGCTCTCTGGTATGTTTGCCGCTATCTGTTGTACAAGTGTAAATGAGACATCAAGCCGCCATGTGTTGTAAGGATCATTAGGCAATAATATAATTGCGGAATGTACGGTACCTAGAGTACTAATACGTAACAGGCTTTAACAGCTCTGTGGGGAAATGTCAGATCGCTACACTAACAGCTGAGGTACGCGCCCAGGTCAGCGTGCCTGAACCTTAAGTTGATATAAGCACCAAAATAGCGTTCAAACAAGCAACACAATTTTTATAAGAACATTGCTTTGCCCGCATCCGAATCGGATGAGGATGTAATGCATTTTAGTGATAAAATTCTACTGAGGTTCAAACATGCCGTCATGAGCGCGGGACTCTGATTACTAGGATATCTTGTCCAAAACTTATTACATTGAAAGAAAATTTGCTGCTACTGTTATTACTGTGATAACCTTTATACATTATACACTTCAGCACATACAGGACAGCTCATACCACAGTAGTTGAAAAGCATGTACTAGTCATAAAAAATCAGTCCGTGTATTTGGTTAGAGTACGTGTATTGGGAAATAAAATCCATACCTGCCAACATGAAACCCGATAGCTAAGTTTGACCGAACTTGACATAATTGATATAACTGATGGTGAACCTTCACCGATTCAATGTACGCACGGTATCTCATTCATTTCAACTTTATTTTAGTGCTTATATTCAATGAAGGTTCAAGCACGCAATCATGGACACTCACACGTCAGCTATTTGATTCAATGAAAGTTCAGGCACGCTACCATGGACACAAACGTCAGCTATTTGATTCAATGAAGGTTCAGGCACGCTATCATGGACACACACGTTAGCTATTTGATTCAAAGAAGGTTCAGGCACGCTACCATGGACACACACGTCAGCTATTTGATTCAATGAAGGTTCAGGCACGCTGTCATGGACACACACGTCAGCTATTTGATTCAATGAAGGTTCAGGCACGCTACCATGGACACACACGTCAGCTATTTGATTCAATGAAGGTTCAGGCACGCTATCATGGACACACACGTCAGCTATTTGATTCAATGAAGGTTCAGGCACGCTACCATGGACACACACGTGAGCTATTTGATTCAATGAAGGTTCAGGCACGCTATCATGGAGAAACACGTCAGCTATTTGATTCAATGAAGGTTCAGGCACGCTACCATGGACACACACGTCAGCACACGTCAGCTATTTGATTCAATGAAGGTTCAGGCTCGCTACCATGGACACACGTGAGCTATTTGATTCAATGAAGGTTCAGGCACGCTACCATGGACACACACGTCAGCTATTTGATTCAATGAAGGTTCAGGCACGCTACCATGGACACACACGTCAGCTATTTGATTCAATGAAGGTTCAGGCACGCTACCATGGACACACACGTCAGCTATTTGATTCAATGAAGGTTCAGGCACGCTACCATGGACACACACGTCAGCTATTTGATTCAATGAAGGTTCAGGCACGCTGTCATGGAGAAACACGTCAGCTATTTGAGATGTTTGCTCAGAACAGTGCTCTGTGTTAGTTTATTATTATTATTTAAGTAAGAGAGCAGGTAGGTGTGGTGGCCTTACATCTGCCCAGTGAGTTCTTAAAAACGCTCTCTGGGTGAGAGCCGGTATCGGGATGCGAACCCAGTACCTACCAGCCTTAAGTCCGATGGCTTAGACCACTGCGCCGGTTATACGCACGCTGTATAGGCTAGCACTGCTGACGTAATGGTGAAGCTGTTAGTTTTATGGATGGCAGATACTCCGTTGATGGGCGTCATGTTTTTTTTTTTTTTATGAAACCAGTGCCACTTAATTATCGCACTCGTCCCTAACCAACGTGTACATATACAAAAGCTTGTAGACAAGGGTAAATTTACGTAGTACTTATTTAATATATAATATATAAAAAATGTTTTCTTCACATCTGATAACCAGTGATTGTACCAACCATTAAAAAAAAGAAGAAAAAAAAAAGAAGAAAAAAAGAAGAAAAAAAAAAGAGGAAATAGTAGGGAGCTGGGCGGGAGAACGCCAAACTCAGGGAGCTGTGAAATGTATGTTTAAAGGACACAACCACACTATTTGTATTATTTCTGTCCAATATTGCAACTGTAATGAAATATTACCTATTATAATTAGATGTTGTAGTACACTGAACACATGAGAAATCTATCCATCCATCCATCCATCCATCCATATATATATATATATATATATATATATATATATATATATATAAACAGATGGTGGAGGGCGGGTAGGGATTCTGTTGCAATGGAGTTATTAGGGAGGTTTGTGTGGACAGTTCCACTTATACATATATCTGTACCATATTTTTCGACAGACAGACAGAGGGGGGGGGGGGGGGGGGGGGGGGAGGGGGGAGAGAGAGAGAGAGAGAGAGAGAGAGAGAGAGAGAGAGAGAGAGAACGTGTGTACATACTTATACATACATATATACACCCATATATATGCATGCAAAAACATACATACATGCATACACACAAAAACAAACATGCGCGCGTACACACACACACACACTGGTACAATGTGTGTGTGTGTGCGTGTGTGTGTGTGTGTGTGCGTGTGCGCGCGCGTGAGTTTTATTTTGCATCTTTCAGTTTATAACAGATGGCGTTGAGTTGTAGAAATGCGATATTTCAGTCAATGAAACAAAATCCCCAAAACGCTAATCGCAATACTACAGATTGCGAGATATTATCTGCATCAAGGCTACATTTTGTAATTTTTATAACGCTAAATCTAGTTACTGCAGATAGCGTTGTGACGGCAGATAGCGTTGTGACGGCAGATAGCGTTGTTACTGCAGATCGCTGTCGCTCAATTTTAGAAATATACCTTAGCGAATGATCATGCAATAAAGTTTATCTTTATCTTATCTTTATTAATATGTCTGACAATTCACAAGGGCGGATACAGGTAAGCGGACCAGGGGTATCTCTCCCCCCAAATATTTTTATGTGCCCCTCCCCCAGTTAACAGTTAATTTGCAATGTTCATTTGACGATCGTCAAACCTTTATTCAAGTGCACTTTACATAAGTTGATCTACGTGCGCTTTTGCATTTGATCCCCGTCAGTGGACCCATTGGGCTATTTCTCGTTCCAACCAGTGCTCCACAATTGGTGTAACTAAGGCCGTGGTATGTACTGTATCATCTGTAGGATGGTGCATATGAAAGATCCTTGCTGCCAATCGAAAGAGTAGCCCATGAAGTGGCGACAGCGGGTTTCCTCTCTCAATATCTGTGTGGTCCTTAACCATATGTCTGACGCCATATAACCGTAAATAAAATGTGTTGAGTGCGTCGTTAAATAAAGCATTTCTTCCTTCCTTCCTTCGGATTGGTGAGCAAAGACGCTAACAAACTAATTACTGAAAGGTATTGAATAAGATAAAGAATTGATGATACAATGAAAGAAAGTTAAATCACGAACGATATAACAAAGGAATACATTATTACTTGGATGTGGATGAATAAATCAAGTACAGACAAATAATTAAATGAATGAATGCATCAGTAAGTGAATAAATGATTCACCGAGTGAGTAGATGGATGAAAGGATGAATGGATGAATGGATGGATGAAAGGATGAATGGATGGATGAATGGATGAAACGATGAATGGATGGATGAATGGATGAATGGATGGATGAATGGATGGATGAAAGGATGAATGGATGGATGAATGGATGGATGAAAAGATGAATGGATGGATGAATAAATGGATGAAAGGATGAATGGATGGATGAATGGAAGGATGAATGGATGAAACGATGACTGGATGGATGGATGAAAGGATGAATGGATGAAAGGACGGATGAATGGACGAAAGGATGGATGGATGAATGGACGGATGAATGGATGGATGGATGAATGGATGGATGAAAGGATGAATGGATGGATGAATGGATGGATGGATGAAAGGATGAATAGATGAATGAATGGATGGATGAAAGGATGAATGGATGGATGAATGGATGGAAGGATGAATGGATGGATGAATAGATGGATGGATGGATGCATGGATGGATGCATGGATGAAACGATGAATGGACGGATGAATGGATACATGAATAAATAAATCTATGCTTTGTAGGTCATTTGCAGCAGATACTGAGCATACACACATACATATATATACTCTTCAAAAGAAGAAACGCAAAACCACATTGTCGTAACATTTGGAGAATTGATTTAATTATTGAATGGTGAGTCCGATAATTACCAAATGTTGCAAGATTGTTCACAATTCACTCTAGTCCATTGTGAGTAAGTGATAGGACACACCACCAAGGTCAAGGCCATCTGGAGTCAATACCGGGTGTGGCCTCCGCGTGTGTTGACAACTGCCTGGCACCGCCTGCCCATTGAAGCAACCAGAGTACGGATGACGTCCCGGGGGATGGTGGCCCACTTGGCCTGCAAGGCTGCTGCCAGCTCGGGCAGGGTCTGGGGCTGTGGTTGTCGCTGTCGGAGGCGTCGGTCCAACTCGTCCCATAGATGCTCAATTGGGTTCAAATCCGGTGATATCGATGGCCAAGGAAGGACATTAATGTTGTTGTTCTGTAGGAAAGCCGTTGTGAGACGTGCTGTGTGAGGGCTGGCGTTGTCATGTTGGAACACTGCGTTGGCGTTGGCCATAACTGGAACGATGTGTGGCCGGAGGATCTGGTCAATGTAGCCCTGTGCATTCAGGTTGCCCTGCACGTGGACCAGATCAGTTCTGCCAGTGTGTGAGATGGCTGCCCACACCATGACACTACCCCCGCCGAATCTGTCCACTTCCTGCACGCAGTTTGCCGCATAACGTTCACCACGACGCCTATACACGCGACATCTTCCATCATGACGTCGGAGCAGAAATCGGGACTCGTCACTGAACCACACCTGTCTCCATCGCAGTTTAGGCCATTGTCGATGAATCTGGCACCACTGCAGTCGGAGTCGACGGTGTTGTGGTGTTAAGATGACACCTCGAACTGGACGTCTGGCACGAATTCCTACCTCACGTAGGCGGTTCCGTACAGTCTGGTCGGATATCCTGCGCAAACCTGGTATTGCTGCGGCTGTGGAGGTGGCAGTAGTCAATCGTTCCCGAAGGTGGCGTACCCGGATGTAGCCGTCCTGCCCGGGGGTAGTGACCCGTGGTCGACCGGATCTAGGGAGGTCACGTGTTGATCCATGTTGCTGGTAACGGTCCCACAGTCTGGAGATGGTGCTTGGGGACACATGGAATGCCCTGGCAACGGCCGTTCTGGATTCGCCTGCGTCTAGTCGGCCGATGGCATTGTTTCTCTGCGGTTCACTGAGACGTGGCATGTCCTGGATTGTCAACTGTCGGCCAGATACAGAGGCCAGGCAAGCGAACACCCTGCACTTTTATACTGTCGGTGTTCATGTTGCACGTGCAGACAACGCACGTGCAGTGGTGACATGGTTTGCACGTGGCTGCGTTTTTGCGAATATTCACATTTTGGAACTTTATTGTACAGTAGCTGCGTTTTATCGAATGTAACCGTGGGAATGTGTTTGGGACATGCAATGACCTTATATTCACAAAGCATGAACCGGTAGGAAACATAAAATCGGAGTTATAACCCATTTGTACCCTTTTGCGTTTCTTTTTTTGAAGAGTATATATGTCAAGGCATTACTTGAATTGATGTCGGCTCGTGTGCCTGTTGCGGTTTGAATATCAAAACAAGGAAGTACTATACGACGAATTAATAATAGCACGCGACAAAACCCTTTGTTTCACGGATAAAAAGCTCAGCAATTTTCCCTGGCCTCGTTCTGTGCCTGTTTACACCATGGCACAAAATAAGGAAACTGTCAATTTAAACACTTGTGATATTCAATGCCGCGCGCTTGTTTTAAATTACATCAAACTGCTCGAAGGAAATCGCCGAGTCGTGGAGTGAATGTTCTGAAGAAATTAACTTTCCATCGGATATTAAAGTGGAACTGATGAAAGGAGGTGCAGAGTGCAGCAAGCTATCGAGCATAATAGTACCACAGAATTAGAACTGAAGCTCCTACAAGCAACCTTCCAGCACTGGCGTATCGAGGGGAGGGGGTGGGAGGGGGTGGGAGTGGGAGTGGGAGTGGCACGGGGGCCATGCCCCCCAATCAAACCTTAAAAAAAACCCCAAACAAACAATTGTATTAAATTTTATAAAATCATAAATAAATACATATACATGTCCATACATACGTTACGCCTGTTCCTTTCAGTGAACACACACCATCTATAATATAATATGCAAGGCCGTTTAACACACACCATCTCTAATATAATACACAAGGAGGTTTTAACACACACCATCTATAATATAATACACAAGGAGGTTTTAACACACACGATCTCTAATATAATACACAAGGAGGTTTTAACACACACCATCTATAATATAATACACAAGGAGGTTTTAACACACACCATCTATAATATAATACACAAGGAGGTTTTAACACACACGATCTCTAATATAATACACAAGGAGGTTTTAACACACACCATCTATAATATAATACACAAGGAGGTTTTAGCACACACCATCTCTAATATAATACACAAGGCCGTTTGAACACAAACCATCTATAATATAATACACAAGGAGGTTTTAACACACACCATCTATAATATAATACACAAGGAGGTTTTAGCACACACCATCTATAATATAATACACAAGGCCGTTTTAGCACACACCATCTATAATATAATACACAAGACCATTTTAGCACACACCATCTATAATATAATACACAAGGAGGTTTTAGCACACACCATCTATAATATAATACACAAGGCCGTTTTAGCACACACCATCTATAATATAATACACAAGGCCGTTTTAGCACACACCATCTACACACGGCCGTTTTAGCACACGCCATCTATAATATAATATGCAAGGCTGTTTTACCACACACCATCTCTAATATAATACACAAGGAGGTTTTAACACACACCATCTCTAATTTAATACACAAGGAGGTTTTAACACGCACCATCTATAATATAATACACAAGGAGGTTTTAGCACATACCATCTCTAATATAATACACAAGGCCGTTTGAACACACACCATCTATACTATAATACACATGGAGGTTTTAACACACACCATCTATAATATAATACACAAGACCATTTTAGCACACACCATCTATAATATAATACACAAGGCCGTTTTAGCACACACCATGTATAATATAATACACAAGGCCGTTTTAACACACACCATCTCTAATATAATACACAAGGCCATTTTAACACACACCATCTATAATATAATACACAAGGCCGTTTTAGCACACACCATCTATAATAATATAATACACAAGGCCGTTTTAGCACACACCATCTATAATATAATACACAAGGCCGTTTTAGCACACACCATCTATAATATAATATGAAAGGCCGTTTTAGCACACACCATATATACTATAATATGAAAGGCCGTTTTAGCACACACCATCTATAATATAATATGAAAGGCCGTTTTAGCACACTCCATCTATAATATAATATGAAAGGCCGTTTTAACACACACCATCTATAATATAATATGAAAGGCCGTTTTAGCACACACCATATATAATATAATACACAAGGCCGTTTTAGCATGCTCCATCTATAATATAATATGAAAGGCCGTTTTAACACACACCATCTATAATATAATATGAAAGGCCGTTTTAGCATGCTCCATCTATAATATAATATGAAAGGCCGTTTTAACACACACCATCTATAATATAATATGAAAGGCCGTTTTAACACACACCATCTATAATATAATATGAAAGGCCATTTTAGCACGCTCCATCTATAATATAATATGAAAGGCCGTTTTAACACACACCATCTATAATATAATATGAAAGGCCGTTTTAGCACACACCATCTATAATATAATACATAAGGCCATTTTAGCACACACCATCTATAATATAATACACAATGAGGTTTTAACACACACCATCTCTAATATAATATGAAAGGCCGTTTTAGCACACACCATCTATACTATAATATGAAAGGCCGTTTTAGCACACACCATCTATAATATAATATGAAAGGCCGTTTTAGCACACTCCATCTATAATATAATACACAAGGCCGTTTTAGCACACACCATCTATAATATAATACACAAGGCCGTTTTAACACACACCATCTCTAATATAATGCACAAGGCCGTTTTAACACACACCATCTATAATATAATGCACAAGGCCGTTTTAGCACACACCATCTATAATATAATACACAAGGCCGTTTTAGCACACACCATCTATAATATAATACACAAGGCCGTTTTAGCACACACCATCTATTATATAATATGAAAGGCCGTTTTAGCACACACCATCTATAATATAATACACAAGGCCGTTTTAGCACTCACCATCTATACTATAATATGAAAGGCCGTTTCAGCACACACCATCTATAATATAATATGAAAGGCCGTTTTAGCACACACCATCTATAATATAATATGAAAGGCCGTTTTAACACACACCATCTATAATATAATATGAAAGGCCGTTTTAGCACACACCATCTATAATATAATATGAAAGGCCGTTTTAACACACACCATCTATAATATAATATGAAAGGCCGTTTTAGCACACTCCATCTATAATATAATATGAAAGGCCGTTTTAACACACACCATCTATAATATAATACACAAGGCCGTTTTAGGACACACTATCTATAATATAATACACAAGGCCGTTTTAGCACACACTATCTCTAATATAGTGTGCAAGGCCGTTTTAACAGTTTGCCATCGTTCTGACCGTTTCTCCTAGTTTGTTTTGTACTGCCGATAGTCTTCTTGTACTTAGCCGATGTCTAAAGATCTTGTTGCTCTCAGGTCGAATCAACTACTTCACACACTTCGTTTTAAACAGTTAAACAGTGTGTCCTATTAGCAACCCTTAGTTTTGCTGAAAATCGCAGTTCCATTTTTGGGGTCCTGGTTTCAACCTCTAATGTAAACTGTATAACAACTGCGGACTTATTAACGTGTATTTAGTATTTATGACACTTCGTCTTATGCGTTCAAGCTATAGTTGATCATGCTTTAGATTTGGAATCCAGTTGTGATAATAAAAATCGCTGTCTCTGTCAAGTTTTCTTTGGAACCCAAAAGCTTGACAGTCAGTGTGGCTCCATTCGGCCAGTGCTTTATCCTGGCTTCATCGTAGAGGGGGCAGAATTGCACGATGTGCTCTGGAGACTGTGGTCATATTTGACATCGACATTCTTCAGTGTCTGCCGGTTTCAGGTGGTGCATACGGGATCTGAGATGGCAGTGACCGGTTGTTACCTGAAAATTGTCATCTCTTGGTATCTATCCAGGTGATGGATTGGATCCTTGGTTGTAGCGTGGGTGCATCGGAACTTTCTCTTAAGTATGGGTTTTGTCTCTCTGAAGGAGATTGGATGATTTGGCTGTTCCATTGTGCTTCCCTCCTTTGCCAGCTTATCAGCATGTTCATTCCCTGCAATACCTCGATATACTGGAACCCACCGGACTACAACTTGCATGTGTAAAGAAAGGTCAGCCAGTCCCTGTTGAACTGCTATTACTAGGTTTTCTTCAGGTGACTTTATGCTCTGAGTGAGGGATTTGCAATCTGTCAGGAACACAACATGTGTTCGAAGTGGATTCTCCAAATTGATGATTCTGATGGCTTCAAGAAGGGCATTTGTTTCTGCTCTGAAGTTTGTTGACTCTTTTTCTGCTGGGTATGATCTGGAAGTTACTCGTCCATCAGGAAATCTTACGTGGACACCACTACCAGCATTCTTTACTGTCTCTTCAGCTGAGCCATCTGTGTAGACATGGGTCCACTGTGAGATGTTGTACTTGTCTTGAAGCATTTCCAGCTGATGGAGTTCAAGCATCTTGCATGTGGATTGTGGCAGTGTTGGTGTTTTCTGCTGCATTCCAGATTGAAAGATTATTTGCATGAAGTGCCCTGGAGACATGTTTGGACAGATGTTTAGTGATGCCATTGATGAAGACTGTGAAGAGAGTTGGATATATGACACTACCTTGTGGTACACCTTGTTTGATCTTTATGAGGTGGCTAAGACATCCATTCAGTTTTACTTTGGCTGTTCAGTGTTGCAGGTAACTCTTGATCTAGCTGTACATTTTGCCTGCTATTCCTGCATTCCAGACCTTGTCAAAGGCCTTTGAGAGATCCATGAAGACTGCTATGACTGTTGTCTTCTCCTTTAAGCTATTTTCAATTGACTGAGTTAGGATGATAAGCTGGTGTTCAGTGTTTCTGTTCTTTCTGTAGGCAGTCTGTTCTTTGTAGATGAGACCATTGCTTTCCAGATGATATCTAAGCATTCGGTTGATCATTTTCCCCAGAACCTTTCCCAGAACACTTAAAAGACTTATTGGTCTGTAGCTTGTTTTGTCTTCCCTGTCTTTGCCTTTTTTTAGGATGGGGATAATTATGACCTCCTTTCAGGCTGGGGGAAGATTCCATTGTTCCATGGCTGGTTGTAGAGTTGCAACATTTTTTCCTTGGCTATTTGTCTCAGATGGATCGTTCTTTGCCTGGTGCCTTTTTTTCTCTTGAGTTTCCTGATGGCATCAATCAGTTCCAACATTCTTAAATTTGAGATCATTGATAGGTTTGGGTTTTGATTTCTAGTCTTTTCTTGGAGACGGTCGTTGATCGTTTTGTTCCTTTCTGGTGGGATTTGGAGAGAACTTTCACTTCTGAATGCATCTGCCAGAATATTTGCTGCTTGCTTTCCTGTGTGGAGCGTCCCAGCATCTTCTATGATGGTATTCCTTGGTGAGAGTGTGGCATCTTCATTGAGAGACTTTGTGAGACGCCATAGCTTTTCTGTGTCTCATTCTAGATTGAGAGAGGAAGTTTTCACATGCCCGCTGCGACAGAGTCCCTCAGTTTTGTCTTTTGTGAAGGCTTCCTTCAGCTAGTTGTGTATTCTTATGTTATCAGGTGTGGGTACCTGTTCCATTTGGGATCTTGCATCTGACAGATTGTTGTGGATTTTCCTCAGTTTGTCAGTCCAGCATGGCTTGCAATCATGTCTGGATCCACGTGGTATAGATTTTTTGACTGCATTCAGGATGGCTTCTGTGAGGAGTTTGATATTTAAGTTGATGTCTTCCGTGAGATGCACTGCCTTGCAAAATTGATCTGTGTAATATTTAAAACTGCTCCAATTAGCTTTCTTGCAGATCCATCTGGGTTCTGTTCTTTTGTATTCAGTATGTTTCCTGTTAGCAATGTCCAAAGTCACAGGGAGATGGTCACTTCCACCTTATTGGCTGTCTACAGTCCTTGATGCGTTTTTCTGCACATCTTCTGTTGCTAGAGCTAGGTCTGGTATGGATGTTTTCTTCCATGCTCTAGAGTAGTAGGAGGGTTTGTCACTTGGCTGCTTGATGAGGATTAGCTGACTGTCTACCATCCAGTTATCGAGCTCTTCTCCTCTACTGTCTGTAACTTCATAGCACCAGCTGGGCGAGTGGCCATTGAAGTCTCCTACAATGATATGATGTTCCATTTCCAAAAGGATGGATTGCGAGTTCAGTTTGAACTTTGGTGGACAATAGCAGTTGGTAATAGTCATCTCTCCGGAGGAAAGGAGAGCCTTGGTTGTGATGATTCTAATTCTCTGTCTTCTGCCTGGTTAGTCTGGACTGCTGGGATACCAATCCTAACAAGTCAAGACTCCGCCTTTGTGTTCTGTTGGTATGTCTTTTCTGAAGGTTTCGAATCCTCTGGTGAAGAACCTATGTGTTACCCTGAGATGGGTTTCCTGAATGCACATGACATCTATGTTGTTTTCAGGAAGGTTTGAAGTTCTGGCTTTTTGTGTTGAATTCCTTCTGCATTCCACTGCACAATTTTGAACATCTTCTTTGATGTTTCTGCCTGTTGACCAGTAGCGCTACTCTGTCTATCCCTGGCTTTAAAGATGACAGAGCCGCCAGTAGCACTACTCTGTCTACCCCTGGCTTTAAAGATGACAGAGCCGCCAGTAGCACTACTCTGTCTACCCCTGGCTTTAAAGATGACAGAGCCGCCAGTAGCACTACTCTGTCTACCCCTGGCTTTAAAGATGACAGAGCCGCCAGTAGCACTACTCTGTCTACCCCTGGCTTTAAAGATGACAGAGCCACCAGTAGCACTACTCTGTCTACCCCTGGCTTTAAAGATGACAGAGCCGCCAGTAGCACTACTCTGTCTACCCCTGGCTTTAAAGATGACAGAGCCGCCAGTAGCACTACTCTGTCTACCCCTGGCTTTAAAGATGACAGAGCCGCCAATAGCACTACTCTGTCTACCCCTGGCTTTAAAGATGACAGAGCCACCAGTAGCACTACTCTGTCTACCCCTGGCTTTAAAGATGACAGAGCCGCTACTTGCTTGAATGAGCCTCTTCGAGGCTGGAGGCCTGGCACCGTACCTAACTGGCGTTTGTCCATGGGGACGACACCACTTCGATAAGTCCATCTGTTTTATGATCATAGAGCTTGGTGCATGTGCAGACATTTCCTTTCGGTATCCACGCTAATGCTGATGCATAGCTTCTGTACTCTGACTTCAATGGACTTGGTTTGAGTTTGGAGTTTTCCTTCTCCTAGGAGAGTTTCCGTACTGGGATGCTGAGCCTCTCCAGCCCAGTTTTGCTTTCCCAGGACAGTTTTCTGTCTGTCCGGTCCATATTAGTCTAGTCTCTACCCTTTGACCAGTCCAGCGTGGGTGACCCTACCAGGAGATGATGCTCCAGCTGGCATAACTCTCCGGGTCATTGAGACATGCAAGCTAACTGACAACGTCAAGGAATGGACCATGAGATGGTATTTAGGATACAATTTGCACAAATAATCAATGTCATATATTCCCACCAATCAGAGCTGCAGCTGCTTTTACTCCGGGGACCTCGAATCTTGACACGCAGTTTTTTGCTTTGGCACAATGAAAGCTATAAAAGTAAGGATGTTGTTGTTATTCTGTACATAGACATATAACATTGCTTGAATTTATTAAAAAATAAAAAGTGACTTTTAAAACGTGGGTGTGGCATATACTCTAAGAATCCAGGCTCCGACCGACTGCCTTGTTTATAAGACATTTGGGGAAAAGAGATATGGGGGAGGGGGGGGGGGGGGGGGGGAGAATCGCTTGTTTAAGAAATAACGGGGAGTGTGTTTCGCACAACCTTGCTATTCTAGCGATCAGCTCGAGGACGAAAATGTATGTGCGGTAGTTCTGACGACGGTTAGGATGAGAAGAAATGTTACTTTTGATGGCGCACCACTCAACACAATTCATTATGATTATATTAACGTCGGACATTATGGATAGAAACCACAAAGAAAAGCCATTGCCGACATATCCGCTACCGGAGAAAAACCCCAACATTCATACCCACTTCGATATATTGTGATGAAAAAGATCGCAATCTGCATAGTGATAACACAATTAGAGATTGTGCTCTAATAGGTTTGATTTTGTTCCTAGTGTCTTCATGGACATGCATGAATTTGATGGTATATGGAAATTTGTAAAAGTTACGTAGGCTGTGACCCCCACTAGAGGTTGTGCCCCCCCCCCCCCCCCCCAACTCCAGACATCGTTCCTACCAGCCCGACTCGCCCACCAACTCCAGACATCGTTCCTACCAGCCCGACTCGCCCACCAACTCCAGACATCGTTCCTACCAGCCGGACTCGCCCACCAACTCCAGACATAGTTCCTACCAGCCCGACTCGCCCACCAACTCCAGACATCGTTCCTACCAGCCCGACTGGCCCACCAACTCTAGACATCGTTCCTACCAGCCCGACTCACCCACCAACTCCAGAAATCGTTCCTACCAGCCCGACTCGCCCACCAACTCCAGACATCGTTCCTACCAGCCCGACTTGCCCACCAACTCCAGACATGGTTCCTACCAGCCCGACTCGCCCACCAACTCCAGAAATCGTTCCTACCAGCCCGACTGGCCCACCAACTCCAGTCATCGTTCCTACCAGCCCGACTGGCCCACAAACTCCAGACATCGTTCCTACCAGCCCGACTGGCCCACAAACTCCAGACATCGTTCCTACCAGCCCGACTCGCCCACAAACTCCAGACATCGTTCCTACCAGCCCGACTCGCCCACCAACTCCAGACATCGTTCCTACCAGCCCGACTGGCCCACCAACTCCAGACATCGTTCCTACCAGCCCGACTCGCCCACCAACTCCAGACATCGTTCCTACCAGCCCGACTCGCCCACAAACTCCAGACATCGTTCCTACCAGCCCGACTCGCCCACAAACTCCAGACATCGGTCCTACCAGCCCGACTCGCCCACCAACTCCAGACATCGCTCCTACCAGCCCGACTCGCCCACCAACTCCAGACATCGTTCCTACCAGCCCGACTGGCCCACCAACTCTAGACATCGTTCCTACCAGCCCGACTCACCCACCAACTCCAGACATCGTTCCTACCAGCCCGACTCGCCCACCAACTCCAGAAATCGTTCCTACCAGCCCGACTCGCCCACCAACTCCAGTCATCGTTCCTACCAGCCCGACTGGCCCACAAACTCCAGACATCGTTCCTACCAGCCCGACTCGCCCACCAACTCCAGACATCGTTCCTACCAGCCCGACTCGCCCACAAACTCCAGACATCGTTCCTACCAGCCCGACTCGCCCACCAACTCCAGACATCGTTCCTACCAGCCCGACTGGCCCACCAACTCCAGACATCGTTCCTACCAGCCCGACTCGCCCACCAACTCCAGACATCGTTCCTACCAGCCCGACTCGCCCACAAACTCCAGACATCGTTCCTACCAGCCCGACTCGCCCACCAACTCCAGACATCGTTCCTACCAGCCCGACTCGCCCACCAACTCCAGACATCGTTTCTACCAGCCCGACTCGCCCACCAACTCCAGACATCGTTCCTACCAGCCCGACTGACCCACCAACTCTAGACATTGTTCCACCAGCCCGACTCCAGCAACTCCCGAATCGTTCCTACCAGCCCGACTCACCCACACACTCCAGACATCGTTCCTACCAGCCCGACTTACCCACCAACTCCAGACATCGTTCCTACCAGCCCGACTCGCCCACCAACTCCAGACATCGTTCCTACCAGCCCGACTCACCCACCAACTCCAGACATCGTTCCTACCAGCCCGACTCGCCCACCAACTCCAGTCATCGTTCCTACCAGCCCGACTGGCCCACAAACTCCAGACATCGTTCCTACCAGCCCGACTCGCCCACCAACTCCAGACATCGTTCCTACCAGCCCGACTCGCCCACCAACTCCAGACATCGTTCCTACCAGCCCGACTCGCCCACCAACTCCAGACATCGTTCCTACCAGCCCGACTGACCCACCAACTCTAGACATTGTTCCTACCAGCCCGACTCACCCAGCAACTCCCGAATCGTTCCTACCAGCCCGACTCACCCACAAACTCCAGACATCGTTCCTACCAGCCCGACTTACCCACCAACTCCAGACATCGTTCCTACCAGCCCGACTCACCCACCAACTCTAGACATCGTTCCTACCAGCCCGACCCCCCACCAACTCTAGACATCGTTCCTATCAGCCCGACTCGCCCACCAACTCCAGACATCGTTCCTACCAGCCCGACTCACCCACCAACTCTAGACATCGTTCCTACCAGCCCGACTCACCCACCAACTCTAGACATCGTTCCTACCAGCCCGACTCACCCAACAACTCCAGACATCCTTCATACCTGCCCGACTCACCCACCAACCCGACTCGTTCCTACCAGCCCGACCCCTCCCAACTCCAGACATCGTTCCTACCAGCCCGACTCACCCACCAACTCTAGACATTGTTCCTACCAGCCCGACTCACCCAGTAACTCCAGAATCGTTCCTACCAGCCCGACTCACCCACCAACTCTAGACATTGTTCCTACCAGCCCGACTCACCCAGCAACTCCCGAATCGTTCCTACCAGCCCGACTCACCCACAAACTCCAGACATCGTTCCTACCAGCCCGACTTACCCACCAACTCCAGACATCGTTCCTACCAGCCCGACTCGCCCACCAACTCCAGACATCGTTCCTACCAGCCCGACTCGCCCACAAACTCCAGACATCGTTCCTACCAGCCCGACTCGCCCACAAACTCCAGACATCGGTCCTACCAGCCCGACTCGCCCACCAACTCCAGACATCGCTCCTACCAGCCCGACTCGCCCACCAACTCCAGACATCGTTCCTACCAGCCCGACTGGCCCACCAACTCTAGACATCGTTCCTACCAGCCCGACTCACCCACCAACTCCAGACATCGTTCCTACCAGCCCGACTCGCACACCAACTCCAGAAATCGTTCCTACCAGCCCGACTCGCCCACCAACTCCAGACATCGTTCCTACCAGCCCGACTGGCCCACAAACTCCAGACATCGTTCCTACCAGCCCGACTCGACCAACTCCAGACATCGCCCGACTCGCCCACAAACTCCAGACATCGTTCCTACCAGCCCGACTCGCCCACCAACTCCAGACATCGTTCCTACCAGCCCGACTCGCCCACCAACTCCAGACATCGTTTCTACCAGCCCGACTCGCCCACCAACTCCAGACATCGTTCCTACCAGCCCGACTGACCCACCAACTCTAGACCCACCAACTCACCAGAACTCCCGATCGTTCCTACCAGCCCGACTCGTTCCTACCACACTCCAGCAACTCGCAACTCCCGAAAACCAGACATCGTTCCTACCAGCCCGACTCACCCACCAACTCCTACCAGCCCGACTCATCGTTCCTACCAGCCCGACTGGCCCACAAACTCCAGACATCGTTCCTACCAGCTCCCAACTCCAGACATCGTTCCCAGCCCGACTCGCCCACCAACTCCAGACATCGTTCCTACCAGCCCGACTCGCCCACCAACTCCAGACATCGTTCCTACCAGCCCGACTGACACCAGCCCGACTCCAGACATCGTTCCTACCAGCCCGACTCACCCACCAACATCTTCCTACCAGACATCGTTCCTACCAGCCCGACTCACCCACCAACTCTAGACCCCTACCAACTCTAGACATCGTTCCTATCAGCCCGACTCGCCCACCAACTCCAGACATCGTTCCTACCAGCCCGACTCACCCACCAACTCTAGACATCGTTCCTACCAGCCCGACTCACCCACCAACTCTAGACATCGTTCCTACCAGCCCGACTCACCCAACAACTCCAGACATCCTTCATACCTGCCCGACTCACCCACCAACTCTAGACATCGTTCCTACCAGCCCGACCCCTCCCAACTCCAGACATCGTTCCTACCAGCCCGACTCACCCACCAACTCTAGACATTGTTCCTACCAGCCCGACTCACCCAGTAACTCCAGAATCGTTCCTACCAGCCCGACTCACCCACCAACTCTAGACATCGTTCCTACCAGCCCGACCCCTCCCAACTCCAGACACCGTTCCTACCAGCCCGACTCACCCACCAACTCTAGACATTGTTCCTACCAGCCCGACTCACCCAGCAACTGCAGAATCGTTCCTACCAGCCCGACTCACCCACCAAGTCCAGACATCGTTCCTACGAGCCCGACTCACCCACCAAGTCCAGACATCGTTCCTACCAGCCCGACTCACCCACCAACTCCAGACATCGTTCCTACCAGCCCGACTCACCCACCAAATCTAGACATCGTTCCTACCAGCCCGACCCCTCCCAATTCTAGACATCGTTCCTACCAGCCCGACCCCCCACCAACTCTAAACATGTTCCTACCTTGCCAACACCCCCCAACTCCAGACATCGTTCATACCATTCCGTACAGGTTATTATTCGGTGTATAGGTTATTATTCGGTGTTCAGATTATTATTCGGTGTTCAGATTATTATTCGGTGTACACGTTATTATTCGGTGTAGACATTATTCGGTGTATAAGTTATTATTCGGTGTACAGATTATTATTCGATGTACAGATTATTATTCGATGTACAGGCTATTATTCGGTGTACAGGTTATTCAGTGTCTAACACATGATTATTCTGACATTTAGTCGATAGTCTAATAGAGACCACCAAAGATGTTTTATTATAATTTAAGTTCCTTGAAAAAAAAAAATAATAATGAAAAGAAAGAAAAAATTACAGGAACTACATATAGTAACCATAAACCATGGCGGATACTTGTAAAAACGTAATTCATCTATGTCATGAGCGACGTTATCTTATCAGAAACGCGTATCTTATCATTACCTCTTCTTAAAAAAAAAATCTTTGGTACTGCCGAAAACGCGGACTCGTATGAAAACCAGAAACAAAGCAAAGCCGACATCTACTGGTGTGTGGATTACGCGAAGTGCCACGTAGATATCCCCTCGCACCAGGAGACAGACCTAGCACTGGATTCAGATAAGGAATTTATTAGCTGACAAAAGAGAAGGAAACAAAAAGACACATACATTGATGCCATGATCACGGGAGCAGTTCGTTGACATACTCGACCAGTAGTGGAACAGATAACAGAAAAATCGTGCAAAGTGTGATACAATCACACAATTTTGCAAAATGATTCTCAAGGGTAAACTTAACAAATCTGCCCGATGGGCCCTTTGAAAATCAAAGATGGCCGCCAAATTGACCTGCCGAATTATCTTGCCACCCCCAACCAGCAGGGCTGCAGCTCACCGGGTTGGAGATAGTCGCCTAACCCCACTGACAACGTCTTGGGGTCATAGGTGAGAGTCGGGCCAGTGATGAGGACCAGTGCCAGAAGTCCATCCCAAGGATGCGGCTGACTGCCGAAACAAAGGTACTACTTCTACCACCAAGCCCGTATACCCCATGCACTAGTTGTTATTGCTATCTATAATATACAAGCAAGGTAGTCAGGGAATAGTAATAATAATAATAATAATAATAATAATAATAATAATAATAATTAAAACCCCACATTATATCGAAAAATCTGAGAAACATATTAACTTAAGGCTTTCAAAACTAGAATAAATAATCCAGCATGCATGAAAACATACAAAACGATGCCAAGATAATTCAGATTGTCCACGTACATGTATTTCTATAAGAAAACTCATTTTTGGCAGAACAATTTGGTGGCCATCTTGAAAAAATGGCCTCCATCTAAAATTTTCAACTGGCCCATTAGGCAGATTTGTTAAGCATGCCAATGACAATCACTGTGCAAAATTTGGTGATTGTATCATCATTTGCACGATTTCACCGTAAAATGTTGTTATCTGCTCCACTGTAGCTCTTATTGGAAAGCAAAGGCAGTGATATGATGCTGAACGGGCTTAATAAATTGGTTATTTAACTGGCCATGAAGGCCTTCTGAGATTGTTAATTTTGAAATCTCACAAAAATGAGTTTAAGAATGAACCAAGTGGTATCAGTTTAAAAAAGACAAAAACATATACTCTTCAAACAAGTTGGGGAACCTGAAATATTAATGTTAATATAAACTATTAGACCGAACATACGTTTTGACCACAGACATCCTAGTAGAGAACGTTCAGGTCTGTTTATCAACACACAGAAACACATTCCATAGTTTGCACGTGCTTCACGCAGTTGCCCCGTACACGTGCGTGGGGTGTCATTCTCGATTTTGACAATTTTCAGGAAAAGAAAGAAAGAAAGAAATGTTTTATTTAACGACGCACTCAACACATTTTATTTACGATTATATGGCGTCAGACATATGGTTAAGGACCACACAGATTTTGAGAGGAAACCCGCTGTCGCCACTACATGGGCTACTCTTTCCGATTAGCAGCAAGAGATCTTTTATTTGCGCTTCCTACAGGCAGGATAGCACAAACCATGGCCTTTGTTGAACTAGTTATGGATCATTGGTCGGTGCAAGTGGTTTACACCTACCCATTGAGCATTGCGGAGCACTCACTCAGGGTTTGGAGTTGGTATCTGGATTAAGAATCCCATGCCTCGACTCAATTCTCAATTCTTTATTCACTCAGACCATATAAATGGTATATGAATTAATATAATAATAACAGCCTGTAGACCGATGGCCTAACCACAACGCCACCGAGGCCAGTCAAGTTTCAGGAAGGTCGATTAATCATTGTGGAACATTATTTCTGTCAATCTTTTTCATTCTGTTGATCATACAGTTGTTATTGTTTTGTTTTTAGTCATTTTTATTGTTTGAATTTGCGATGCGGTATATGCAACGCGATGAGCGTCTACGGGCTATGGGCATGCTACAAACGGGCAGAAGTCAGCGTGAAGTGACCAACACCTTCAGTCTTTCGAAGTCAGTGATTAGCAGACTATGGAACAGGTACCAACAAACCCAAAATATTGACGATCGACACCGTTCAATTCGTTCCACGGCAACGACAGGAGTGCAGGATCGATTCATTCGTAACCAGGCTCTAAGAAATCGAGCTCAAACGGCAAATTAAATTGTTACAAACCTTCATCAGGCTACTGGTGTCCGAGTTACGGATCAGACGATTAGAAATAATCTTCATGCAACCCATCTTCATGTCGACAGCCCCGGGTTGTGCCTGTCTTGACAAATCGTCACATTGCCCACAGACGTGGATGGTGTAGGGAGCGTCAGAACTGGGGTATTCGTCGCTGGTCACGTGTCATGTTTTCAGATGAGTCCCTATTCACTTTGGACTTCCTTGACAGGCGTGGTCGGGTCTGGCGACGACGAAATGAATGGTACGCTAACGTCACAATGCGATTTCGTGACAGATTTGGCGGTGGATCGGTTATGGTGTGGGGTGGTATCACTATGACTAACAGAACCCCCCTCCATATTGTGTAAGGAAGGGTCACTGGGCAGTACTACCGGGACAACATACTGACACCCTTTGTCGTCCCGTTTGCTAGGCGTGTGGGTCGACGTTTTGTTTTTCAGGACGACAGTGCCCGTGCTCACTGTACATGAATGGTCAAAGCTCACCTCCTGCAGCACAACATCTATCGAATGCCATGGCCAGCAATGAGCCCAGACCTTTTCCCCCCTTGAACACGTCTGGGACATGATAGGGAGACGTGTGTGTCAACGTCAAAGACCGCCGACCACGTTAGCAGAACTTGGTCAGGCGCTGCAAGAGGAATGGAACAGATTCCCTCAAATGGTCACCGAGAGACTCATACGCAGTATGCCTCGTCGACTGAATGAATGTCTGACACATCGTGGCGGTATCACCCACTACTGATAAAAAACGTCAACTTTCAAATTTCACTTCTGACCCCAATCTTCCTTCATGATCTTTGGTGGTCATCCAACCTACTGTAATACTGAACTACCAGTTGTAATGTTTGCCCATTTAATTCACTATTACCGTATAACCGGATATTTTCGAGGATTTTTATTTTCGTGGGTTTCGAGGGTAAGTAGTCAGCATCGAAAATATAAATCCTTTAAAATATTTGAAAAAATCAACAAATTCTATCTAAAATATTTATTGTGAAAACCATAACACACTGACAATTTACCGGAACATTTTATTTCCTGTCATGCGCAGTCCACCGGATACGACAAGAGAATAGTATAGTCAAGACAACAAGTTAGAATTTAAAAAAGGTTATTGCGTGAATCTCACTGTTTGTAGAATATAATGAAATATTTTTAAATTTCGTATATTGTTTTTGTCAATGTCCGGATGCACTGCACTGATTCTGGGGTGGATGAATGCAGATTTCAACATTTCCTGGCGTATTTTTAATTCTGCCATAACTTTCATAATCCACCTTGCATGAATTGATTTTATCGCCGATGTACGCATTTCGATCTTGATGTCTGTTACAACTTCGCCGTCTTTCATAGCCAGGGAAACCTGCTTTGAATACCATGTGGTAAACTCAGACTTCGTGGCGTCCTTAAGAGGTGTGTTCACACATACGTCGTAATTGGCTTCACACAAAATCAAAGACTGATCAGTTGTCTGTCGAATAGCATATCGGGTATCACAGTGGCCAATTAGGCTACAGGTGACTGTTCTATTGTTTAACTTTACACGTCGGTGGTATCGAACAACTGGCAGCCGAGGTGAAACTTTAATCAACAATAGCAAGTATTTTCGCAACTAGACTTGCTAAAACTCGAAAGTAAAATCACTTTCAATTTAGATTTGGCAAACGACGAAAATAAGAAACCTTGAAATGTTTTTATACCCAAACCACGAAAAATTAAGACCACGAAAATTTCCGGTTATACGGTATCATATAACCATTCCCCACAGCTAATATACCTTACAATTTTGGCCATTGTAAATTCTTATTGGATTTCCCCTACTTTTTTAGGAGAGTATATATAAAAATGAAATAGGAGCAGCAACAACAACAACAGTATCAACATCATCAACAACAACAACAACAACAAAAAACCGTCTTAATGAAAAGAAACTTGCAGCACGTTTCAATAGGTAACACTACAGGGTGTATACCACCATCTCAAATCCCATAGATAAGACGACAATAGTGACACATGTTTCTAAACCTCTTACCTGCAGCATATCAATCGACACAAACACCACGGATATAAATACTACCACCCCTCAGCCTTAAAGTGAATCAGAACAAATTTCAGTTAAAGCTGCTGATTTCAGAGATAACGGGTAGCATCTATGACTATGACTTTTTTTTACAGGTACCCCATACACGTTTCAAGCACATGGCTACTTAAAGTGCTGTTCCAGATGTATGATGTATTGAGCTATATCAATCAAGATATTAGTTAATATGATTAGAAAATTAAAAAAAAAAATGTAAACAAATTATATAACGGTATATTTTCCATTTAAAAATATTCCCCTGAAAAACAGAACCAGCTGAATTCGTTTCGGGAATTTCCGTAATATTTGATCCGTGACGTCAGGAAGGGAACTCCTTTCGATAGTCAGCGCCATTATTCATTGCTTCTTTTGTGTTTATTATGGTTAAACGGCGTGTTGTTGGCGGCTGTAGCAATACAAAAGCCGATAAATTTAGTCTTCACGCATTTCCTAGTAATGTTGCTGTGAATAATCTGTGTGTAAATTTGATTAAAACAACGTGAAAATACTGGACAGGAAGAAAATGCCGGAGACCGTTGACTGCAGGCACTTTAGTTTCGATTCGTCCGAAATGGCTTGTCGGCTTAAGCGAGATATGGGAATACCATGTGTTATGGCTTTAAAAAAAAATATGCCGTACCAACAATTTTTCTGCGACACAAAACAAATGACAACAGCCGATGCCATCCACACCGAAACGACTTTGGGGTGCATATCGTCAATGTCCCAAATTGCGTTATGCTTTCAACTCCGGTCAGTTTGTTTTTTCATGCACGGTTCGTGCAATCATCGAGATCCGATTTGTTGTCGTTTGCATCTCGTTCATTTGTGAGATTTTTCTTTACAGTTCGAAAACATTAAAATAATAAAGTACAAACAAGTAAGTATCTATAGCCTAGTCCGTCCCATCCTACAAAAATGTAGGGTTTTTTTGTAAAAAAAAAAGAAAAAAAAAGAAGCTAATTTTGTATGCATCTTAGAAAACAATCGGCTCAGAAATAAATGACTTGTAAATTCCATAGTATGAAAAAAGGCGTTCCCTGTAAAACAGACTATAAATACATTAAATTAATTTTACTATACCTTCCCACAAAGAAAACCTTTTTTCATACTATGGAATGTGCTATAAGTTATTTATTTCTGAGCAGACTGTTTTCACAATTGCACACAAAAAAATAGTATTGTTTTGTTATTTCCAAAACACTTTTACTTTTTTTTTTACGTCAAACTAAACTGAAATTATTCGCACAAAAATATCTTCATGGATGGGACGGACTAAAAGTCGTTTTTGTTTATTTCTTAAAATTAAAATAAGTTATTTATTTCTGAGCAGACTGTTTTCACAACTACACACAAAAAATAGTATTGTTTTGTTATTTCCAAAACACTTACTTTTTTTTTTTACGTCAAACTAAACTGAAATTGTTCATAAAAACCCCTATCTTCATAGAGGGATGGGGACGGACTAAAAGTCGTTTTTGTTTATTTCTTAAAATTACCGATATCGGGTCCACTCGACTCGTAGAATTCAAGAGTTATTTATCGTCTTCTCTACTACATCACAAGTATTAGAACATACAGTGTAGCAAAATAATTCGCACCAAAAGCTAAAGAACAAAACAAGAATAAAAGTTGTAAATTAGTGGTAAGCTGTCTCCACGACCATTTTCATCGTCATCTGTCAGGCCGGTGGTTCATCGGAAGATGTTCCAGGTTCAAACTGATAAGGCATTATTTTTTTGTGTTGCACAAATATTAGTCCAGTCGTCATTACTACACTATTCATCATCGAAAGAAGAATCGCATGATCAATGAGCTTGGCAGTCGCTGTCGGTCCCACTTTCGCTTGCGCTGAAAGTCGTCTCGTGGTAGGTTTCTGTGAAGCGCGTTCCCTTCATGACGTCATGGCTATTTACAGGCAAATGTTTTTACCGAGAATTTTACTCGGTCGTTTCCGGCAGTGTTCTACGGGAGTGATGTTTTAATACTTTTATGGGGCATTTTCGTAATTATTGATTTACATATCGGTGTAAAATATTATTGCAATGAATTAAGAAAGCATTTAATTGTTGAATTTGAAATTTTAGTGTATGGTCTGGCACAGCACTTTAACACAGTGGTACTAGATGAAATAAAATTGCATACATCTTTTGCCCAGATGAAAGTAAATTTGTTCACAACCAACACACTCACATTTATAATTAATCACAGATCTGAACTGCTCAGTCAAAAGTTTAATGCACTTCGAACAATCTAATTAAAATTAGCTCCACTATTACATGTGGATCTAACAGCAGCCCGTTGGAGCTCATGTTCAGTTGACCTGTCATTCGACCAGTCAAAACCTTACTTGCAAAATCATGCCAGTGATTTGAAAAGAATTTGAAAACATTCGGGATTATGCCGAGGGTATACGAAATGATTCGGGTGAATTACGAAGTATGCCGGAAACTAATTGCAATATAAAATTTTATATAAAATTCGTTTCAAGACGAAAATAAAACCCCGTGATGGTATAGCCATAAAATCTGTTTATACTAGTATACAATCCAAAGTTTATTACTGCACTTTCCCCCCTGTTTTTTCAATGATGAAATAGACCAACAAGTTCGCCTATTGCATAAATAGTCTTGCCCGATATTTTTAGAATCTGTATGCTCCCGAATAACGCTATAAAAGGCGAAGTGTAATTGGTCGATATTGATCGGGCTGTCCCTCCCGCCCCGGAGTCGGTCACTGGCGCAGTCAGAGGCTGAATCCGGGGTGGGCGTGCCTGAACCCTTGTGGATAGGGGCACGTAAAAAGAGTTTCCCAGTTTCCCAGATCGGGCTGCTGGTGCTCCCTTGCACCTGTCAGTGCAGGCGGTCCCTCCTCTCCCCTCCCCCCACCTTTCCTGTCATGGACGGAGCAGCCGGCCAAGGCCGGCTATTGTGCCCACGACAGGCGTGCGCTACAACAGCTTGTTCTGAATGTGCACGTAAAACCCTATGACCTGACCTGACCTGGTCGATATTTAAATTGTTATTTATAGATGAAATGTCACCTGGACATGAGAGTCCATGCAATGCTGTTAGATCTACTGGCTAGACCCAGTAGAGCTAATTTTAATCAGATTGCACCTCGAACTTTGTCCCAGCGGGAAGTTATTTGCTTTAGTACTACCTAATACTACAATCACATATCCACCGGGCCCCGTACGAATTTTTCTACCTACGGCGGATTTCTATAATTTCGGGAAAGCGGGGGTATCGCAGGGGTCTACGGCATCCGTGTGTAGCAGTCACATATTCAGCATGGCCCGCCCGGTGCCCTTTGAACATTTCTGGACTCCAATCGCGAGGCGCCCGTGTGTAAGCTGAATGGGTACCGCAGGGTAAAGCTATGTTTCCATTAATGCGACTGCGATCCGGGTGCGTCCGATTGCGGTGCAGGTGCTTGCGTTTGTTGTGTTTCCATTAATGCGACTGCGATCCGGGTGCGTCCGATTGCGGTGCAGGTGCTTGCGTTTGTTGTGTTTCCATTAATGCGACTGCGTTCCGGGTGCGTCCGATTGCGGTGCAGGTGCTTGTGTTTGTTGTGTTTCCATTAATGCGACTGCGATCCGGGTGCGTCCGATTGCGGTGCAGGTGCTTGCGTTTGTTGTGTTTCCATTAATGCGGCTACTGCCTGCGATTACTCCAGTAATAGCATTCACGATGGAAACACTGCAACAACACTTATTATTGGAAAAAAGAGCTTATTAGGATAGTCGCAACGTACAATTTGATACAGAAAAAGATTTAAAAAAAACAAAACAAAAACAACATACAAACAAACAAAAGGAAGCGCCATTGTTAAAAATTAGAACAAGGAGTATACCAGAACCATACAGGTCTATGCATTGTCATAGATCTAATAATATTTGTAATCGACTTCGGTAAATATTTTTGTACTTAGGAAATACAAATATTTATTAGATCGACAAACTTTATTGAAAATATATGTAACTTTTATCCGCCCGGTATTAGAATATGCATCGGAAGTATGGAATGGCTGTTCTTTTGTCGAGGAAGATATTATTGAAAAAATACAATTAAAAGCCGCTAAACTACAAAACTAGATAGCAACACTTACTTACAGGCGTAAATTTAAAAAGCTGTGCACAATGTTTAAAACAATGAAAGGTATGGCTCCTGATTTTATGATACACAGTATCCCACAAACAGTTGAACAAAGAGTCCCTTACATGCTGAGAAACCGAAATGATATTTCTTTACACCTTTCTAGAACTAATTTACTTCAATCATTATTTATCCATTCGACCATAAAACTTTGGAACAACCTAAGAGCTCAAATTCGAAATTGTCAAAACATAATTTCATTTAAAAAAGAAATAAAACCCGATGTCCCATGCGTTGCAGCACACTTATTCATTTGGTAATAGAAGAGAACATGTATTGCATACCAAATTAAAACACGGGTGTAGTTATTTAAAAGCAGACTTGTATCGATTCTTCGTGTAGTTGTGGATATAATTTCGAGAACAATTTTAATATTTTTCTGTGAATACATTTTATATGAAATGCAAAGACGCACTATGTAGAATTCATTGCAAAGATTTCAGCCAACAGATTTACTACTAGTTTTAAATAGTAAAAGTGCTCTAAGTGAAGAAAATAAAGAAATATTTGTTCATGTACATAAGTATATAAATGAAACAAAACGTTTCCCTTAATTAGTAAGTAATGTATGGATTAAAAAAAAAATCATTTATATACATTATATACATGTGTACACACACACACACACACACACACACACACACACACACACACACTCACTCTCTCTCTCTCTCTCTCTCTCTCTCTCTCTCACACACACACACACACACACACACACACACACACACACACACATACATATATTCATTACGTAATCATTGCGAGGCCTTATTTCTGTTTTGTGGTTTCTTTTAGCAAACCATAAAAAACTTAAGTCCGCTAAAAAATACTTAAGTTTTTACGATTTTGACTTAAGTTCCATAAAGTTTCATATTTATCAACCTACTTAGACTTAAGTTTGGTCCGTTTTTACTTAACTTTTTAGCCACCTGCGTACCAGATTTAAGTTTTTTCTAATTGACTTAAGTCAGAAAAACGAAAATGATGCCAGACGTTTGGTATTGTCTACACTAAAAAACAAATCAATTATTTTTAACATTATATTTTTGGAAAAGTGAGTATAAAAATTAAAATTTCACGGTGAAATATGACAAACTGTTGTTTATGCATACACGGTAGACTATTTCCTGTTTATATGAAATAGCGTAGCGATGACTGTCATATTTTCAATATTGTTTTACGAAAATAAATTGGGGTAAAGTTTACATAATAAAACTTACCACTTACAGTTAAAGAGTTTGAAATACTAACAGCACAAACTTACCCATTTAACTCATACAAAATCCCAGTCAAATCCATATAAGTTTCATCCGTTCGAGTGTAACAAAACAGCACGAACGCTTTATATAATTATGTATTATGACAAGGTATAACTCGCGACACGACAACTGGGTATACATTTCTATAGTCCGTCCCAGCCTCCATGAACAATGAATTTTGTAAATAATTTCAGTTTGATTTGACGTAAGAAGAAAAGTAAAGTGTTTTGGAAATAACAACAACACAAACCTATTTGTGTGTGCAATTAAATAATTTGCTTAGAAATAAATAACGGCGCTTCCCGTGGGAAGGACTATAGCTAAACTACATTCCATGTAACTATATTATGACTAAAAATTAAACGGTTTTAAAACTAACAAAAAGCAGACATTTTAAATTTAATTTCGGTGTAGCTATTTAGAAAATTAAACGTTTGTAGTAGAATGAATATCCTCGACCTATCGAAAACCATCCCATTAGTAGTAGTCATCGTATACATTTAACGACATCGTTATTTAGTTTATCCATTGTAGTGTCAACTAGCAACAAAGCATGACTATGTTGTTTATTTGAGTTGTTAAAATACTATGAAGTGATCAACGACAACGTTATTGGTTTGTTGTAGATTCCTCAACTATCGTCTTCGGAGCACCGCAGAAACTGTGTCAATCCATATTTGTCAAATCAATATATAAAATTATAATAAAACATATATGCTAACTACAAGAACTTTAAAACTATATACAGGCCTAGAAGAGCCCCGTGATGAATGTGTGGTGAGCACTAATACAATGGTAATACTAACAATACATTAGTTAATTATCTTCTGAAACTACACTAGTAGCTCAAAGTAAGCGGTTTTTTTTTACAGTTCTTGTCCGTCCTACATCTCACGTCTAAGCTAAGCCACTTCAATATTGCACATAGTTACACTATCATTTCATTTATTTTGTAATCACCGTCGAAAACCGTCACATGCGGCTGACAAGGGCGTGTAACCCTCTCAAAAATCATTAATGTAATTTTTTCTTTTAATTATTTAAATTTTTTACAAAATAGAAAGTACTGTACATACACACTGTTTAAACTCTGTGTTATGACAGTTAACTTGCGTGTCCACTTACAAGTGCGTATGCCGGCGAGAATGTATACACAGCTGAAATCCCGCACTACACAATGAAATATCATTTAAGATTTTATGCATTTGTCCGGTTCGGAATGCGGTCCGGCGTACTGGCTGAAAAAAAAATTCTGACCGGGTCATGTAGTGGTAAATACGGAAACGTTTCCAAAAACACACAAGTTACTGGTACTGATAACTGCAAAACCGTACGGGTAACCGCATAAATGGACACATACAAAAAGTGTCCGCGTCAACACCGAATATTTCGATATCGTCTTTATTTATATAATAACACAGCGTCATAATGTAAAACAATCTGAAATTCACGTAAAATAATTTCTGAACTTCCCTCCGTAATCTGTAAGGCGTAGTACAGGAAAATCACGTTCTAAACAAATAATTTTGAGTAGATTCCATTTACGCGTCTCCCTGTGTGTGTCTACATATTCGATCATTCTACGCACAGCTTACGGATAGGGAAATTCAGCAATTTTGAGTCACGATTGTAGGAGGGTTTTTTCATGGCAGTGGCAAGGAGGGTGGGGAGATTGAGAGAAGAAGGTATGGTAAATGTAGATTTGTAAACACATATTTATTTTTTCATTTATGATCTACCTATGTTGAAACATTGAAAAAACAACCCCATTGAAATATTATAGATAAAGCCTCTATTAGAAACATACTTATCTGCCCTTGATTTGCATCGCGCAAAGCGGCCCCAATTAGCCACTAAATTATTTCGGGTGCGTTACGCCCCAGTCGCTTGAAACAAAGGCCCTTTTTTACTACTGAATTGTGGAGTAGTTGTCGACTTGTTCTTTTATTTTTTGACGTTAATAAAGTTTTCTATTACTATTATTGTTTGTCAGAGTGTGTGCAATCTCCTTCTTTTACAGAAAAGAAAATGTACAATATGTT
>NC_054704.1:102457646-102472646 GCF_016097555.1 Gigantopelta aegis
TGTTGGTAAATAGTAAAAATTAGTTTTTATGCACATTACCTTATCTTATTTTTATTATTTAATTAATCCCCAACAACCCCCAATATAATGTATTTCTACCCCCTTTTTTAAAAAGAGTACCACCGGATGTTTATAAATAGGAAATACTTCCTTAAAGACCACTGACTTAAGGTTTTGCTCTCTGACTTACTTAATGAATACCAACTTTAAGCTTTTGACTTAGATATCAATTTCAAAAACTTAAGTTCAAACTTAAGTCAAAACTTAAGTTCTTTGATAAATACACACGAGTATTATTGCCATGTGCCATATCGTAAATAACAAATGATGTTCTCACCATGGGTGTGTAAGACGGTAAAGTGAATTTTGAACTTTGACCCGGTCATCAGTGAGATGCTATTTGGCATGCTGCTACCTATACTACCAGACTACCATCAACACGAGTATAAACGTCTCTTGGACGAATCCAGAAGGGATCCCTTGTGTGCGGTGTTGAGAGAGGTGATCATGGTAGTAGTGCAGAGGTGGTGACGGTGAGATTTCTGCGGCGAGGGCGGTGGTGACAGTGAGATTTCGGCGGCGAGGGTGGTGGTGACAGTGAGATTTCAGCGGCGAGGGTGGTGGTGACAGTGAGATTTCGGCGGCGAGGGTGGTGGTGACAGTGAGATTTCGGCGGCGAGGGTGGTGCTGACAGTGAGATTTCGGCGGCGAGGGTGGTGGTGACAGTGAGATTTCGGCGGCGAGGGTGGTGCTGACAGTGAGATTTCGGCGGCGAGGGTGGTGGTGACAGTGAGATTTCGGCGGCGAGGGTGGTGGTGACAGTGAGATTTCGGCGGCGAGGGTGGTGGTGACAGTGAGATTTCGGCGGCGAAGGTGGTGGTGACAATGAGATTTCGGCGGCGAGGGTGATGGTGACAGTGAGATTTCGGCGGCGAGGGTGGTGATCACAACAGCTCCCCCTGAATTCTCGTCTGTGATCTGCGGACTTTTTGCATGCAATTAATGCCAAACAATTTTACTTTGTGGATGTTCTTTTTGGAGAGGAGTGTCTGAAAACTACTGAGACTCACGTGATCACCATGTGACCAAATGTTGTGTTAATGGCACAAGTTGGCTTTATGGCATAATGCTCGCCCTCGGCGCAGTTTAAACTCCGACTGTTTGGTATATAACTACTAGTAACTCGAGTGGCCTCTAGCCGTGGCTGACGTACACCACGTGATCGACGTACACCACACCGTGTACGTTGAGAACATTCAAGCTAGTAGCTAACTTGATTGAGAAAAAAGACACAGAAAACCCGCCGCTGTCGCATAGGCCATTTCTAGCGAAACATTCAGCAAGGGACAAAACAGTACATACCACACTCTTTGATATACCAGTCGTAGAACACTGGTTGGGACGGTGAAAGATCCAAGTTGATTGAGGAAAATCGATCGTGCGACCCATCGCACCCGAGACGAGCGTTCGATCACTGAGCTACATAGCGCTCGATCACTGACCTACATAGCGCTCGATCACTGAGTTACATAGCGCTCGATCACTGAGCTACATAGCGCTCGATCACTGAGTTACATAGCGCTCGATCACTGAGCTACATAGCGCTCGATCACTGAGCTACATATCGCCCCAGAAACAATTTGAAATACACAATATACGGAACACACGATACAAAGTCACATGTCTTGAGCATATAAAACATATTTAGCGGGTAAAACACATTATCAGTCAATATCAGTCATTGATTGACAATGTACTATAGCTTTGATAAACAAACATTCCTTTCCTTTTGAACAACTCGAAGAAGGAAGAAATGTAACAACGCACAACACATTTTTATTTACGGTTATATGGCGCCAGATAAAGAGAGAGGAAACCCGATTCCACAATTCTAAGTACTAGTCTTTTGGCGTAAAAGCACCATCCCACAGACATGGCAGTACATACCACGGTCTTTGTTACACCAGTTGCTGAGAACGGGCTGGAACGATAAATAGCCCAGTGGGCGCATCGTCGGGGATTGATAATAGTTGGATCGCACATCGTTCAACTAGACACATAATGCAGATTCCACAATAACACTGGTAAACAAAATCACGCCAGTTACAGACCTTGAAACAAAACGTCAAGGTGAGATACATTAGTAACAGCTGAACATTCATAATAAATTGCTTGTTTATGCATTCTGTTGCTAGACTCGATTTTCCTTCATCACGTTATTGTAACTTGAAGTGAAAATGAGAGTTTCAAGATGTGATATGATATTAATCGTAAACATGGGTTCTTCGGGGGTCGGAGTGGGGGTGGGGGTGGAGGTGGGGGTGGAAGTGGGCTCGGGGAAACAATGAGTTTGTAATGGCCAATGTGCACGAAACATTCAAGCTATTCCCTCTCTTTTCTAGGGGCTGTTCCTGAATTAATAACAGGGTGGGTGGGTTCTAGGGGCTGTTCCTGAATTAATAACAGGGTGGGTGGGTTCTAGGGGCTGTTCCTGAATTAATAACAGGGTGGGTGGGTTCTAGGGGCAGTTCCTGAATTAATAACAGGAGTGGGTGGGTTCTAGGGGCTGTTCCTGAATTAATAACAGGGGTGGGTGGGTTCTAGGGGCTGTTCCTGAATTAATAATAGGGTGGGTGGGTTCTAGGGGCTGTTCCTGAATTAATAACAGGGGTGGGTGGGTTCTAGGGGCTATTCCTGAATTAATATCATGGGTGGGTGTGTTCTAGGGGCTGTTCCTGAATTAATAACAGGGGTGGGTGGGCTCTACGCGCTCGGCTGGTACGTTGTCAATCTAGGATCGATCCCTGTCGGTGTGCCATTACGCTCGTTCTAGCTAGTGCACACGACTGGTATATCAAAGGCCGTGGTGTGTGCTATCTTGCCTGTAGGATAATGCATATAAAAGATCCCTTGCTACTAATGTAACGAGTTTCCTCTCGAACACTATATGTCAAAATTACCAAATGTTGACATCCAGTAGTCGATGATAAATAAATCAATGTGCTCTAGTGGTGTTGTTAAATAAAACAAAGTCTTTTACGCATGGCAGGTTTCATACGTCTTATCACCTATGCATAGATGATGTAGATAAAATCACCGACATCTCAGACGGACAGATATATACATATATAGATGGACAGACACAGACAGACAGATAGACAGATATATAGATATATAGATAGACAGATAGACAGACACAGACAGACAAATAGACAGATATATAGATATATAGATAGACAGACATATAGACAGACACAGACAGACAGATATATAGATATATAGATAGACAGATAGATAGACAGATAGACAGATAGATAGATAAACAGACACAGACAGACCGATAGACACACACACACACACACACACACATATATATATATATATATATATATATATATGTAGATAGACATACAGACAGACACAGACAGACAGATACTCAGATATATAGATATATAGATAGACATACAGATAGACAGACACATACTGACCGATAGACATATATATATATATATATATAGATATGTAGATATACAGACAGATAGACATACAGATAGACAGACACAGACAGACCGATATATATATATATATATATATATATATATATATATATATATATATATATATATATATAGATAGATAGATAGATAGATAGATAGATAGATAGATATACATACAGACACAGACAGACAGACAGATATATAGATATATAGATAGACAGACATACATATAAATAGACAGACAGACAGACACATAGATAGATATATAGATGTATAGATAAATAGACAGACAGACAGATAGATACACAGACAGACATACACACACAGACAGACAGATAGATACACAGACATGCAGACAGACACACACAGACAGACAGATAGACATATATAGAGAAAATAAGACAGACAGATAATTAATTACTGTTTCACCTTATATTATTATGTACACCACACAAACAACAGTGAGCCTAAATAAGCCATCTCTTATGGAATTATGAGTTAAATGTTAACGTTTGTTTTGTTTAACGACACCACTAGAGCGCATTGATTAATTAATAATCGGCTATTGGATGTCAAACATTTGGTAACTGACATAGAAGTTTGTTTGTTTTGTTTAACGACACCACTA
Organism: Gigantopelta aegis; assembly: GCF_016097555.1. NCBI lineage: Eukaryota > Metazoa > Mollusca > Gastropoda > Neomphalida > Peltospiridae > Gigantopelta > Gigantopelta aegis. The sequence goes on from NC_054704.1 coordinate 102,461,772, forward strand.
GAGCACATTGATTAATTAATAATCGGCTATTGGATGTCAAACATTTGGTAACTCTGACATAGAAGTTTATTTATTTTTTTCATTTGAATATTTTATTTTCATTTTTGGTCACATTTTCACACAGTATATATATGAAGGTTTAATACATTAATATTAAACAGATTTATTGTAGTATTTTCCAACTGTGGTGTGAGACCTTCACTGGCTTAATAGGGTTACTAAATTAGAGTTATTCCTCCTGATACAAATTTGGGCGCAAACGGCCACTCTCAAAACTGAAAACAAATTTAAATTGATTTCAATTACAATGTCGCCAACCAAGAGGTTGAGAGGGACGGCGTCTCGCCCTCAGGTTCCGAGGCGAGGATTGGGAAGGAGGACAGCGACTTCGACTCGAAGTTCGCGTTCGAAAGGTGCGCGTGCGAGTGGCATGGCCGTAAGTGCAGCGAGTAAAGATACACAGTCACAGACGGTGTCTGTTCCTCAGGTGAACGGACCAACAGATGTGAATAGGGAAGCAACAGGTAACATTTGGAATTACGCTTTGGCGCTTCCTGATAGTGTTTCTGTCAACAATTCCGATAATCTTACGCCGGTTAACCGGGATGCGGGGACGGACCCAAATGCTATACCGGGGGGTGGTTCGGTGGGCTTCATGCAGTTAGGCGCAGAATCGTTGGGCAACCCCGAGATCTTGTTTTTAGCCGAAGATGACATAGCGGCCCATGTGCCGGGTCAATTAAAACAGAAGATTTGGGCGAATCAGTATATAAATTTGGGGCTTTTGTTGAAAGGAACCATTGAATTGCAAGATTTTTATGGGGGAGGGTCCTTAGTTCTCAATGAAAATGGGGTCCTTGAAACACGACCACGTGTTTTCAAGGACAAAATATCCACTGTTGACAAATGGACTGATGCATTCATAATTTTTATGCACATCTATATACAAAAATTTCCTGCCAAGGCGACTGAATTGACCCAATATATGTCCGTCATCAGAGATGTGTCAGCCAGAAGTCCGGGATATGGATGGAGGGAATATGATGAACAGTTTAGATTGCGCCAAGCCATTGCCCAGCAATCTTAGTCAGAACTAAACACCGGTCTTTGGCTGCGATTGCTGTCTGTACCTAGAGCTGGTGCAGCTAACCCCTCGGGTAGTAGTGGTACCGGCAGAGCACAAGGGGCAAAGGGAGTATGTTATGGTTTTAATAAGGGTGCTTGTAAATTTAAAATGTGTAGGTATCAACACACATGCTCAGTTTGCCGTGGCAATCACTCCAAACTAAACTGTTTGAACGGGCAAGGTGATTCCTTTCGTAACCAGGGTGATAAAACCAGCGATGCCCAGTGCTTGGGGGAAAAAGAAAAATTTAGTTTGGGATTTACCTCAGTAAACACCACAGTGCTTGATGCTGAGTTGAAAGGATATCCTGATGAGGCTATTGCGAATGAATTACTAGACGGTTTCATGTATGGTTTTCATTTGCAATACACAAGCCCCCGAATCCCCGTAGATGCTCCAAATTTAAAATCATTGAATGGCAATATTGCATTAGCTAGAGAAAAGGTTAAAACAGAGATTGAGATAGGTAGAGTGGCTGGCCCCTTTAAACCAAGACCTATTGCTACATTACGTATATCTCCTTTAAGTTTGGTTCCTAAGAAAATCCCAGGTCAATTTAGAATGATACATCATTTATCATATCCAGAAAATCATTCCGTTAATGATTTCATTGATCCCCATGTATGTTCGGTATCGTATACAAAATTTGATGAAGCAGTTTTTATGATACAAAGGTCAGGTCAAGGGTCATTGTTAGCAAAGGCTGATATTAAGTCTGCATTCAGATTATTGCCAGTGTGGCCAGGTGAGTTTGATTCATTAGGTTTTAAACTTGAAGGGCAGTTTTTCTTTGATAAATGTCTACCAATGGGTTGTGCTATTTCTTGTGCTACATTTGAGAAATTTTCCACATTTTTAGAATGGGCCACACGTAAGAAACTGTACGGGGGGGGGGGGGGGGGGGGGGGGGGGGGAATGATACATTATTTAGATGATTTTTTGTTTTTGGGGTCAAAGAATTCGAACCATTGTCAACAAGCTCTATACACGTTCTTTAATTTATGTAGTCGGTTAGGAGTGCCTATTGCTGAGGATAAGACTGAGGGCCCACAGGAGGTAATTTGTTTTCTGGGCTTGGAGATTGATACTGTTAACATGTTAATCAAGGTACCAATGGAAAAGGTTCACAAAATTGTGACTAGGATTTCAGATATGTTATCAGGACAGAAAACTACATTGAAGGCGATGCAGTCTTTATTGGGCGTTCTCAACTTTGCATGTCGTGCAATCACTCCAGGTCGAACTTTTTGTAGGCGAATGATTAATGGCACTATTGGGCTTACAAAACCATTTCATCGTTTGAGATTAACAGCTGACATACGTGCTGACCTGCTTATGTGGTTACAATTTTTCAAATCATTTAATGGAATATCGATGTTCCGTGACCAATTTTGGGTCACAAGCGAACATGAAAACCTTTTCACTGATAGTTCAGCAAAACAGGGAAATGGCTTTGGAGCATATTACAATGGTAGTTGGACTTATGCGAGTTGGCCTCAATGGTGGTTTCAACAGGGCTATACAGATGACATTACAGTGTTGGAATTTTTCCCAATTTTAGTGGCAATATTTATTTGGGGCAATAGGTTGGCAAATAAAAAGATACTTTTTCATTCTGATAATCAGTCTGTTGTAGCCATAATAAATTCTATGACCTCGAAGTCGCACAACATTTTGACAGTATTGCGTATCTTTGTACTTCGATGTTTACAGTTGAACATACTTTTCAAAGCAGTACATATTCCTGGCAATGTAAATATATTAACAGATAGTTTATCACGTTTACAGCTGGACAAATTCCGACAACTGGCTCCTCAGGCAGATTCCAGCGAGACTTATTTCCCAACCTGGCTCTGGTCAATTTTCACAGTGAAATTGGAAGACTGCTAGGCGCAAGTCTATCGAGCAGTACCCATGCTTGTTACAGTAATACTATCAGAAGTTTGGCACAGTTTAGATCCTTAATGCATATGGGGGATATATGGCCGGTCCCTATTGAGCATTTACTATTATTCATAGGACACCATTCTACTAAGGGGTCAGCCCCATCTTCCATCGCATCTTACATATCGGGCATTAGTTTTGTGCATAAAGTGCATCAGTGGGACGACTCGACTTCCTTTTTTATTGTTAAAAAAGCTCTGGAAGGTTTGAAGAGGTTGCATGGCCGGCCTGAGGCTAGATTTCCCATTACCCTTGATATTTTAGCTCAAATACTCAGAATTGAGGCATATTTGTGCATCTAGATATGAATTGTTGTTATTCAGGGCTGTTTATTGCTTGGCCTTTTTCGGTCTGTTCAGAGTGAGTGAACTAGTCTATACTACACCACATGCATCACATAGGCCTTTGTTGTTCTCCGATATAACATTAGATATAGGCAATGTTTCAGAATTGATTGTGACTTTAAGATACTCCAAAACAGATCAAAGTGGTCGTGGTACAACAGTGCATATTCCGCTAATACCAGGTAGTTCGGTTTGTCCTGTTAAAAACATGCGAGAGTTCTTGTTGGTCAGACCTGTCAACAATGGTTATTTGTTTGTCCATTGTGATAGAAAACCCCTCAATCAATATCAGTTCAGTGCAGTATTAACTAAAGTAATTTCTTTCTTGGGTTTACCTCAGGCACACTTCAAGTCTCATTCCTTTCGAATAGGTGCTGCAACTACCTTAGCTATGAGAGGAATTTCGTCTGACACAATTCAAGTGTTGGGTCGTTGGAAGTCCACAGCTTTCCAAAAATATGTTAGAGTGAATATGGCATAGGGTTATTGTTGCAGTGTACCAAGTCATGCGCTGCTTCTGGTTAATAATATTCATTGAGTTTTTGCAGACGTATGGATAGTGGGATCTTCTATCATTTATTGGGCATCCAAGAGAGCAGCGGTGCAGTTGAACAGTCACTTACGGCTGGAGCGCCTAGGGGTGAATATTTCCTGGATGGGACGCCGTGGATTAAAGTGGGACGGCGCGATGTATAATATCAGGAAGAGGTTAGTGGAAAATCCCCCGCCTCAATACATTGTGTTACATGTCGGTAGCAATGATGTAACAGAGATAGCCACTGCAGAACTGTGTATGAAGGTAGAAAGAGACATACACAGTTTGTCCCAGTCATTGCTAAGCTCTAAGTATATATTAGTTTGGTCAGATCTTCTTCCTCGTCTAACTTGGAGAAGGGGTAATTCAGTAACAGCAATAGAAAAGAAAAGGAAACGGGTGAATAGATCTGGTAGAAAAGCTGTCTTAGCAGGCGGGTGACGGGTTATCAGGCATGATGACATTACGTTTGACTGTCCACAGTTATTTCGGAGTGATGGGGTGCATTTGGATGACATTGGTAATGCAATCTTCGTCAACACCTTGCAGGGCGCTTTGGAGACGTTTCTTACGTCTACAAAGTTAATTTTTTCGTAGTTCTAAGTACTTTAACACTTATACTAGGATGAATGGGGTTGACGGATATGTGAAGACATATCCGTGTGGCATGATATGGTGGGCACGCATGTATGATCAACAGCTTTAATACTGTTAATTGCTATATTTATATGGCAGTTATTGTTGTGGTTGCTTTGCCATGGAATTTTACACTAGGAAGCTAGTCATCAGTTCTCACATATACCCAGGTAAATGCTTCCTATTGCCCTGCTATGTTGCACACTAGGGGGCGGAAACTTGCTAAGGTTTACCCTGGGAGTTTTTGGTTGGAATGCATTGGTGTGGGTATATGTGAGTGGGTTGGTCTTTCATGTACATGTGTTTGGTATACTCTGCTATGTTGTACACTAGGGAGTTGTTGGGTGCTGTTGTGTCCATTGCCGTGGTAGGTAGATACTCAGCAGGAATCCCACTTATGCGTGTGCATGTTAGTGAACTGCCCTGCTATGTCTCAACACTAGAGGGTAGTACCCAGAGAATTTGGAATATTGTTTGTAGTACATGCCTGCCCGCCATATGCTCTTGTCAAATGTGTCATTTAATAAAGAGCTGCGGCCATTTCATCCAAGTACTGCGTCATTGTTTGTTGTGGTATTTATAAGAAAATATCTTAAAATAAATATTTTTATACATACATACACAGATCAAAATTAATATACTATGAAATAAAACAACAAATCTCTTGCCAACACGTCACTGAACCTCACTCAGTACTAAACACTCAAAATTTTTGTATACATGTATATATATGGTAATAAATACTTAAGATACTGTCAGTGGTGGATGACCTAGAGATATTTATTCAAACAACTTATGGTATACACTCCATCTTTTAATAAATTCATTATATTTGATTTTATTGGAATACATTTTTTTTTCTAATATATAATAAGAATGTATATGAATTTTTAATATTTTAATATCTAGTGATTTCTTCAGAAATTTTGAACTATATATAAATTGCTTTGTCAAAAGAGCAATAATGTCAATTATGATATTGTTCTTTGAGTGGCCAAGAAGAAAACTGGTACGAGAGAAGCTAACTATAATGTCTGCCGATTCTTTTATCCATTGCTCGACTTGTTTAATTAAATTTTGGACGTGTACACAATCAAAAAATAAATGCGTATACGTTTCAATAGACGCATTACAGAAGCTACAATTTGGGCTGCTTATCACTTTAATATTATAGAGAAACTTGTTTGTAGGGAGAATTCTTTGGATTATTCTATATTGGAACCATCTTAATTTGGTATCCTTAGATATACTGAACACATTGCTGTTGATACTTTTCCACCAATTGTAATCTTGTTCAAAATTTAATTCTCTTTCCCATTTAGATATATTTGTTGGTGGAGAAAAAGACGACTTTATATAGGTGTTATATATATGTTTTGACCCCTGTTTGTTTTGTATTATGGTATTTATATACTTTGGCCAAAATAGAAAGGCAGCTGAAAGTGGTTTGGTGGATAAAAATGGCCATGTATGTAATATTGCAGCCTTTAGCCCTTCAAATGTAGTAAATGGTGGATGAAAGCCATAAAATTCACAAAATCCATATTTAAATAAGTTGCCATCTGGGTCATACATATCATGTACGTTTGTTATACCTATTATATTCCAATTCTGGTAATGAACAGTTTTGTTACCAATTTTAATTAGGGAGTTGAACCACAGTGGTTCAGAACTTACATCATTTTCGTTAAGTTCCACTTTCTTTTTGAATAATGCTAGTGTATTGAATACCTGTTTCCAGAACATAGTTGTAATTTTTTTCCCACACAGTTTATGGTAATCATCTCCTATATTAGTAAATGAAATATTTTTGTTTGGGAGGTAACATCTAAGGATATGATACCATAATGATATGGGTTGGGGGCAGGTCCGTGTTTGTGGGTATTTGTAAAGCCACACACTTATTTCGATGAACAATAAGTAACATTAATGTGTGGGTTTTGTTTATGCCTATTTTATCTTTCACTTGTTCACTGTGCATAAAAAAACAAAAAGTTGTGACATGAAATGTACGTCTGAACATATGTCACCCAACCAAAGGTATGTGGATTTTGTTTTGGTTTATTAATCTGACACCTGTTCACCGTGCTTAGAAAAAACATTTGTTCGTTTCGTACAGGGTCAGCTAATGTACATATGTAAATATGTTTTACACAACCAAAGGTGGTAAAAGCAAAAACTGAGTATTCTATATTGTCATAATTGTGACATGTAATGTAGGACGTTGGTACATATATTTTTTATCCAACCAAAGGTAGGGAGGGGACAGCTCTGTGTGTGTGTGTGTGTGTGTATTTGTAAAGCCACACATCCATAAGAATAAGTAATATTAATGTATTATTGTTTTGTTTTACGCTTATTATTTTGTTTTGGTTAAGTAATCTGACACCTGTTCACTATATATAGAAAAACAAAGTTGTGTGTTTCATACAGGGCTAGCTAATGTAAATCTCTACCCAATCAAAAGTTTTTTTTTTTTTTTTTTTTTTTTTTTTGTGTGTTTTTTTGGGGGTGGGGTGGGGGGGGTGGGTTATAATAACATCTGCAAAGGTAGACCTGTAATTTTTTATTATTATTATTATTATTATTATTATTATTTTATTTATTTTTTTCTCGCTGTAACTATAACAACGAAGTGGTGATAGTAGGTGTATTTCAATTGTCGCTGGACCTTATTTATCGATGTCTTTTGACAGTGACTTGTAATCCTTACAAAATATGTAGTAATTTATGATAGCCAATTTGCTATTTATTTATTACAATATTTCTTTCTCTTTGTGTGTCCTTCAACAAGGATAGCGTAATTCATAATACCAAAATACGGTATTGTTTAATTCTCCAGACACTGAGTGAGAATTAGCTTGATTTATGCATTTATGCTGGGGGTTTCCCCATTTTCACATAAACGAATATTTTATTTATGTACACATAGTAGTATTTCATGCCAACACGTCTGAGATCTCATGTGACTTCAAAATCAAAATTGTCATACACACAATGTTCACTGGAACACTACCTCACTTTTACAAGTATAGCCTATCTTCAGGTAAAGACTCTGTATCCATGTCTCTAGATAAAGTTAGCCATGGCTCTTAAAATTCTTTCAATGAATTGTCAGGGACTTGGTGACCTGGATACACGTAGAGATGTTTTTAATTATCTTAGAAAACTAGACTCTTCCATTTTTTGTTTACAAGATACACATTTCGAAAACAGTCAAAAAGCATATATCAGAGCACAATGGGGTTATGAATGCCTTACTAATTCATTTAATAGCAGCTCCAGGGGAGTAGCAATTCTTTTTAAGCCTAACTGAATATAAATTGGGTAGAACAAAATGTGACGATAAGGGCAATTTACTAGTTATTGAAATAGAAACGAGGTTCTACAGAACAACTATTGTAAATATATATGGCCCAAACAAAGACACTCCTGATTTCTATAAAACTGTTTCTGAATCTATTGAAGAATTTGATAATGAATTTAATATTGTCTGTGGGGATTTCAATCTTGTACTTGACCAAGAGTTGGATACTTATAATTATAAACACAGAAATAACCCTCAGGCCCGTAATGAGATACTAAAAATTATGAATAAATTTAATTTATGTGATCCATGGAGAATAAATAACCCAGAAAGTAGACGATATACTTGGTCAAGGAAATCACCATTAAAAAAAGCAAGGCTGGATTTTTTCCTGATAACGGAAGAATTATTATCTTGTATCTTAAAAACTAGTATTGTTCCAGGGTATAAAACAGACCATAATGCCATAGAGATCTTTATAAAACTTTCTGAATTTACTAAAGGCAAAGGTTTTTGGAAATTTAACAACTCCCTATTAAATAATACTCAGTATGTCGAACGCGTGAAATCGGTTATTTATACAGTAATAGAGGAGTATGCTTTACTTCCCTATGATAGAAATTATCTGTTTTCTGCAGACCCACATCTTATATCCTTTATGATAAGTGACCATCTATTTTTGGAAATCCTCCTTACAAAAATAAGGGGCATGTCAATCAGTTTTAGTGCAGCTCTTAAAAAGGAAAAGGAATTAAAAAGAAAACAACTGGAAAATCGAATTAATTTTTTAACTGAGTTAGTGGATAAAAATCCTGAATCAAAGATATTTGTTGAATGGTTGGAAGAAAAGAAAAAACAGGAAGAATTAGATAGAAAAGAATATATGAAGGGTTTAATTTTGAGAAGCCGAGCTAAGTGGATAGAAGATGGAGAAAAGCCATCAAAATATTTTTTAAATCTAGAAAAAAGAAACTATGTAAATAAAACAATAACCCAACTTGTTTGTGAGGATAGTAACATTATTATTGAACAAAATCAAATATTGGAAGAAGCCGGATCGTACTACTCGAAACTATATATGTCACAGGAAGAATATTTAATAGATATTGATTTAGATGAGGTTTTTAGAAATACAAATATTCCCAAAGTTGAAAATGTTAGCGAATATGCAGGTCAAATAACAGCAAGTGAGGCATTGTATGTATTAAAAAATATGAAAAATAATAAAACGCCGGGGCCAGATGGGTTCTCAGTCGAATTTTTAAAATTCTTTTGGCAAGACGTTGGACAATATTTACTTCGAAGCATTAACTATTCGTTTGAAATTGGCGATCTGTCAATAACCCCAAAACAAGGCATTATTACTCTGTTGCCAAAAGGAAATAAACCCCGTGATGTTCTAAAAAACTGGAGACCAATATCTTTACTAAATACCACTTATAAAATCATTTCTGGCTGTATAGCCAATAGAATAAAGCAATCTATAGATAAATTAATTCATGAAAATCAAAAGGGTTTCCTAGCAGGCAGGTGTATAGCCGAAAATACCAGATTATTATATGACCGGATGCATTACACTAGTGAAAATAATATTCCGGCACTCCTTTTGTTAGTAGATTTTGAGAAAGCTTTTGATTCAGTATCTTGGGGATTTATCAACAAAACCTTAATTTTTTTTAACTATGGCGAGGACATTATAAAATGGGTCAATATATTAAATAAGGACTGTATGTTAACTGTAATTCAAAATGGTGTTTTTACTTTAAAAAATCCAGTAGGGAGGGGATGTAGACAGGGTGATCCAATAGCACCATATCTTTTTATATTGTGCGCTGAGATCATGGGAAATTTGTTTAGAAAGGAGGAGTCAATTAAAGGAATAGTAATAGAAAAAAGAGAATATAAAATAATGCAGTATGCAGACGATACAGCTATAACACTCGATGGGACAGAAGCTTCACTAAGGAACACATTAAATTTAATAGATCAATTTTCTAAATTCTCAGGATTGAAACCAAATATTGAAAAAACTATTGCTATTTGGATCGGATCAATTTCAAATAATACTCATAATCTATGTAAAGATAAAATCTTAAAATGGTCACAAAAGAATTTTACCTTCTTGGGAATTAAATTTAGTGTCCAGTTAAATCAAATTGTACAATTAAACTATACTGACAAAATTGAAGAGATTTCAAAGTTACTGAATACCTGGTCTAAACGTCATCTTACTATGCTGGGTAGAATTACCGTTGTCAAATCCTTGGCTCTATCTAAACTTGTTCACCTTATTCTCAGTATCCCCAATCCAGACAAGGGCATAATAAAAACAATCAACAAGATCTTTTATTCATATATTTGGAAGAGTTCCATAGATAGAATTTCTCGGAATTCGCTAATGCAGGATATAGAAAATGGTGGTTTAAAAATGGTAAACTTAGAATATTTTATGAATTCCTTAAAATTAACATGGATTAGAAGAGCAATAAATGGACATGACTCCGACATAGAAGTTAGTTAGTTTTGTTTAACGACACAACTAGAGCACATTGATGTATTAATCGTCGGCTATTAGATGTCAAACACTTGGCAATTTTAACATATAGTTTTCGAGAGGAAACCCGCTACATTTTTCTATTAGTAGCAAGGGATATTTTACATGCATCATCCCGCAGACAGAATAGCACATACCACGACCTTAGATATACCAGTCGTGGTGCACTGGCTTGGACGAGAAATAACCTAATGGGCCCACCGGCGGTTCTGATATATAGTCTTAGAGAGGAAACCCGCTACATTTTTCCATTAGTAGCAAGAGATCTTTTATATGAATTTTCCCACAGGCAGGAAAACACATACCAGTCTTTAACCAGTTGCGGGAGGGGGGGGGGGGGGGGGGGGGGGGGGGGGCGTAGCCCAGTGGTAAAACGCACGCCTGATGCGCGGTCGGTCTAAGATCGATCCCCGTCGGTTGGCCTATTGG
>NC_054704.1:102482646-102503439 GCF_016097555.1 Gigantopelta aegis
ACGCGCGCGCACACACACACACACACACACACACACAGACACATACACTAACAGACACACACACATACACACAGACACACACACATACACACACTCATATATACACACACGGTGGCCATGCATTGTGGTGGCCATGCACTGTGGTGGCCACGCACTGGGGTGGCCGTGCAATGTAATGGCCGTGCACAGTGATGGCCGTGCACTGTGATGACTGTTGACTGTGATGACTGTTGACTGTGATGGCCTTGCACTGTGATGGCCGTGCACTGTGATGACCGTGGACTGTGATTACCGTGGACTGTGGTAGCCGTGTACTGTGATGGCCGTGCACTGTGGTGACGGTGCACTGTGATGACCGTGCACAGTGATGGCCGTGCACTGTGGTGACCATGCACTGTGATAGACGTGCACTGTGGTGGCCATGCACTGTAATGGCCGTGCACTGTGATGGGCGTGCACTGTGATAGCCTTGCACTGTGATGGCCGTGGACTGTGATGACCGTGCACTGTGGTGGCCTTGCACTGTGATGGCCGTGGACTGTGATGGCCGTGGACTGTGATGACCGTGCACTGTGTGGCCGTGGACTGTGATGGCCGTGCACTGTGATGGCCATGCACTGTGGTGGTTTTGGACTGTGGTGGTCGTGAACTGTGGTGGCCGTGGACTGTGATGACCGTGCACTGTGATAACCGTGGACTGTCTTGGCCCTGGACTGTGGTGACCGTGCACTGTGATAACCGTGGACTGTAGTGGCCCTGAACTGTGATCGCCGTGCACTGTGATGGCCGTGCACTGTGGTTGCCATGGACTGTGATAGCCGTGCATTGTGGTGGCCATGCACTGTTATGGCCGTGCACTGTGGTGGCCGTGGACTGTGATGGTCGTGGACTGTGATGGCCGTGGACTGTGATGGCCATGCACTGTGATGGCCGTGCACTGTGGTGACGGTGCACTGTGATACCCGTGCACTGTGGTGGGCGTGGACTGTGGTGGCCGTGTACTGTGGTGGGCGTGGACTGTGGTGGCCGTGGACTGTGGTGACCTTGCACTGTGGGGACCGTGCACTGTGATAACCGTGGACTGTGGTGGCCATGGACTGTGATAGCCGTGCATTGTGGTGGCCGTACACTGTGGTGGCCTTGCACTGTGATGGCCGTGCACTGTGATGACCGTGGACTGTGATTACCGTGGACTGTGGTGGCCGTGTACTGTGATGGCCGTGCACTGTGGTGACGGTGCACTGTGATGACCGTGCACAGTGATGGCCGTGCACTGTGGTGACCATGCACTGTGATAGACGTGCACTGTGGTGGCCATGCACTGTGGTGGCCGTGCACTGTGATGGGCGTGCACTGTGATGGCCTTGCACTGTGATGGCCGTGCACTGTGATGGCCGTACACTGTGATAGCCGTACACTATGATGGCCGTACACTGTGATGGCCGTACACTGGGCTGCGACCACCCAAACTATATTTATCCGGCCGCCGTTGATGTAGGTTTATTACCTTTTAGATACATTTCATGCGTTTTGATTGGTCAATAGCCAATGCATATCATAAGTACACCATCTCATTTGCGGCAAAATACAGAATTTGCCGGGGTGTAGGAAATGTCACGTGACTTGCTCGACTGGTTGTACGAAAATACAAACTGCTGACTAAATTTTCTCCAACACGCCTCACTGATTAAATTTTTAAAAATACTTGAATTCATTATGAATGGGAATACCACAATTCGGTAAATTTTATTTTTACTGTTTATTTGAAGATTTCTTGAGCACATTTGGTAAAAAAATGTACCAGATTGTAGGTTTTCGCGTATTAAAATCTAAGGCTAGAACTTGGGCTAATTATTACGAAAATATTTAAATTAATAACTAGACATGCTTTGTTTACAGGTTCTACAAGTTAGTACCACACAACAATTTGTTCGGCTGCGGGTGTTCAGTTTTGTTTTCCCGATACGATTACTACATAATCATAAACGTTTAAAACGCAAGGTAAGAAGGCGCTATGAGTTGTCTCCCTTTGCGAACAGGGTACGAAATATTTTCAGGGTAAAACCACCCGGAATCCTTGTTGACACTCTTAATATCCAAACAGCTAACAACCCCCCCCCCCCCCAACTTCCCCCCAAAACCCCCCCAAAAACCCCAAACAAACAACAAAAACAAACAAAACAACCCACAACCCCCCAAAAAAAACCCCACAACCCCCCCCCCAAAAAAAAAAATCCAACCCCACAACAAAACCCACAGTAATACCTAGCGTAGTTATTTGTTAACAAAAAAATCCAGTATATTTTGAGGAATTTGATGTTATGTTATCTTATTAAACTCAAACTCAAAATGTCTGTGTATTTTGTATAATAGTTTGAGCGTTAGTGTAATTTTTGTTTACTTATAAAAACAGAACTAAAAGGTAATAAATTCGTTAGGCTGGTTTTTGACAGGGCGTACGGGATTGTACGCCCTGTCAAAACACCCGCGTAACTAATAATATATGTTAAGTGACAAAGATGACGGCCTCCATCGCTATGGTACACAGTATTTATCACGATGTGCATACGGTAGATAAAACAATCTTTGCGAAGTGCAAAAATAAAAATAGATTTAGACATCTTTGTCGTTTGAAAAGTCACTTGAGGAAATCACAAAGCTATGTTACCGATCGTACACATCAAACATCCGTTCATATCATAACCATTTATAACCTTACAAACCACCTTTCAATAGAGACTCTGTCATATTTATAATTTTGCTTATTTATTTTATTCATTATACTTACCTACATGTCAGTGTTGTATACTTACCTACATGTCAGTGTTGTATACTTACCTACATGTCAGTGTTGTATACTCACCTACATGTCAGTGTTGTATACTCACCTACATGTCAGTGTTGTATACTCACCTACATGTCAGTGTTGTATACTCACCTACATGTCAGTGTTGTATACTCACCTACATGTCAGTGTTGTATACTCACCTACATGTCAGTGTTGTATACTCACCTACATGTCAGTGTTGTATACTCACCTACATGTCAGTGTTGTATCTAATTTACAATAACGCGGTGGGTGGTGCTGTCTAGGAGGGCAGTAACAAGAATCAAAGAAATACTCTCAAACAGGCACGACGGAAGCAAATAGACATGGAGGGGGGGGGGGGGGGGGCTGACTGAGATCGAGGGCGCAAAGCAAAGTTTCTAAGGGGTCCGGAGGTATGCTCGCCCGTAACATTTTGAAAACTAGATGTCTGTATTCTACAAGTAGAATTTATCTCAGCCTTAAGATTTACTACCAATAGTTTTTTTTTAAATCAGAATTATTAGGGGGGGGGGGGGGGGGTAGAGCCCCCATCCCCGTGCTCCGTCCGCCGTGTCTGTCAAAGGTCCCAAGCTGCATCTGTGCTAACAGCTGACCAACCACTTCACGGGTTGTGTTCACACACTAGGCCTTTAGTCCCAACAGCTTTTATATCGCACAGAGTTACTTCCCTTTTTCTTACATGGCGTGCCAGATGGTCAATGATCAAAAGTTAGTTAGAACACATTGATTTATTAATCATCAACTATTAGATGTCAAACATTTGGTAATTTTGACATACATTCTTACAGAAAACCCCGCTATATTTTGTTTTCTATTATTAGCAAGGGATACTTTATTTGCTCTTTTCCACAGACAGGATAGCACATACCATGGCCTTTGATATATCAGTCTTGGTGCACTGGCTGGAATGAGGTAGGTGAGAGGTGGGGTGAGAGGTTGGTGAGAGGTGGATGAGAGGTGGGTTAGAGGTGGGTGAGAGGTTGGTGAGAGGTGGGGTGAGAGGTGGGTGAGAGATGGGGAGAGGTGGATGAGAGGTGGGTGAGAGGTGGATGAGAGTTTGGTGAGAGGTGGATGAGAGGTGGGTGAGAGGTGGATGAGAGTTGGGTGAGAGGTGGGTTAGAGGTGGGGAGAGGTGGGGAGAGGTGGATGAGAGGTGGGTTAGAGGTGGGTGAGAGGTTGGTGAGAGGTGGGGTGAGAGGTGGGTGAGAGGTGGGTGAGAGGTGGATGAGAATTGGGTGAGAGGTGGATGAGAGGTGGGTGAGAGGTGGATGAGAGTTGGGTGAGAGGTGGGTTAGAGGTGGGTGAGAGGTGGATGAGAGTTGGGTTAGAGGTGGGGAGAGGTGGATGAGAGGTGGATGAGAGGTGGGTTAGAGGTGGGGAGAGGTGGGTTAGAGGTGGGGAGAGGTGAATGAGAGGTAGGTGAGAGGTGGATGAGATTTGGGTGAGAGGTGGATGAGAGGTGGGTGAGAGGTGGATTAGAGTTGGGTGAGAGGTGGGTTAGAGGTGGATGAGAGTTGGGTGAGAGGTGGGTTAGAGGTGGATGAGAGGTGGGTGAGAGGTGGATGAGAGGTGGGTGAGAGGTGGATGAGAGTTGGGTGAGAGGTGGGTTATAGGTTGCATAGTACCAAAGAAGAGAGTACCGTGTCAAAGTTCGACGTGCACCGTCAAATATTTACGGAGTAAAAGCAGCTGTGGGTGTGATTGGTAGTAATATGTGACATTGATTATTTGTGCAAATACTATTATCCATTGACAATAAATGAATACACTTTTATTTGTTATACAGTTGTTATGCAGGATATACCAGAGGTTGAAACTAATGCGGGGTACCCCCAAAAATGGAACTGCAATTTTCAGCAAAAATGACGGTTGCTATTAAAAACATAAATTAAATCTCTTAAATGATACGTGACCCCCCATTTTCTTGCAGCTAGATTAGATGTGAGGTGCCACACTTTCTATTGCTGTACTTCCTGGGTGTGTTGAAACGCTGCTTTTATAAGTTTTATTAGTAAACGTTAACATTATCGGCAATAGGAATTGATTTGGTCTAATGGAACCTAGCGGTGGATGAGAGGTAGGTGAGAGGTGGATGAGAGTTGGGTGAGAGGTGGGTGAGAGGTGGATGAGAGTTGGGTGAGAGGTGGGTTAGAGGTGGATGAGAGGTGGGTGAGAGGTGGACGAGAGTTGGGTTAGAGGTGGATGAGAGGTGGGTGAGAGGTGGATGAGAGTTGGGTGAGAGTTCGGTTAGAGGTGGATGAGAGGTGGGCGAGAGGTGGATGAGAGGTGGGTGAGAGGTGGATGAGAGTTGGGTGAGAGGTGGGGAGAGGTGGAAGAGAGGTAGGTTAGAGGTGGATGAGAGGTGAGTGAGAGGTGGGTGCGAGGTGGGTTAAAGGTGGGTTAGAGGTGATGAGAGGTGGATGAGAGGTGGATGAGAGGTGGGTGAGAGGTGGGGTGACAGGATGGTGAGAGGTGAGTGAGGGAGACAACTATCTCGGTTTGCCAACTAGATACGGCACCAGAAATACTCCCCCCCCCCCCATCTTCGAAAGGTGTTTGTGCATCCCCTTATTTAGAATGTTAGAGTAAATTAGACTATATACGGCCTCAGACCACAATTAATTACACTATCGTTTCTCATATAGCCCCAGTGGCTGTAGCACTTTTATTAATTTCATCAGGCCATTGATATTTCACAAGAAACCTTACCTGCCTTGGGTCAATGGACACTCAAAAGGACAACCTCTGTTGTCCACATCTTTTTCACGTTATATCAATGTAAACAAACACACGTGGGCTAAGGAACTGAATCACACCCATTCCTGTGTATTTTATACAAATATTGCATGACTTCAAGGTGCTGTGGGAGACAGTATGCAGTATCCAGTGTAAACCAAGTGCACATATTCACCAACTGCATCCTCTTCCCTGTCAAACCCAGTGTAACAATTCAACATACAAATCACCTCCCCGGCCATTAATCACATAACAAAAAAAACTATATTTTCTCGCATTCGTTTCCGTATTTCCAAATGGGTGGATATCTCTAGTCTGATGCCATACATCGATTCTATCCTACCATTCAACTCGACAATATGCCAGGAGTAGTATGGTGAATTCGCTACACCGATTCTATCCTAGCATTCAACTCAACAATATGCCAGGAGTAGTATGATGAATTTGCTACACCGATTCTATCCTAGCATTCAACTCGACAATATGCCAGGAGTAGTATGGTGAATTTGCTACACCGATTCTATCCTAGCATTCAACTCGACAATATGCCAGGAGTAGTATGATGAATTCGCTACACCGATTCTATCCTAGCATTCAACTCGACAATATGCCAGGAGTAGTATGGTGAATTCGCTACACCGATTCTATCCTACCATTCAACTCGACAATATGCCAGGAGTAGTATGGTGAATTCGCTACACCGATTCTATCCTAGCATTCAACTCAACAATATGCCAGGAGTAGTATGGTGAATTCGCTACACCGATTCTATCCTACCATTCAACTCGACAATATGCCAGGAGTAGTATGGTGAATTCGCTACACCGATTCTATCCTAGCATTCAACTCGACAATATGCCAGGAGTAGTATGATGAATTTGCTACACCGATTCTATCCTAGCATTCAACTCGATAATATGCCAGGAGTGGTGTGGTGAATTTGCTACACCGACTCTATCCTAGCATTCAACTCGATAATATGCCAGGAGTGGTGTGGTGAATTTGCTACACCGACTCTATCCTAGCATTCAACTCGATAATATGCCAGGAGTGGTGTGGTGAATTCGCCACAGTGGACACAGTGAGGCTCGTCTTTCCTAACCAGTACTGGTACACCAAAAACCGTGGTGTATATATGACTATGGCTATTACTATGACTATGACTATAAATATGAATATGAATATAACTATGGATATGACTTTGAATATGAATATGACTATGAATATGAATACGAATATGAATATAACTTTGAATATGAATACATTAATGAATCAGTGAGTATATGGATGTTTGTTGTCAAAGAAAGGTAAGTATATGAATGTGATTAGTGTATAAAAGTCGTATAATTATGCAAAACCACACATACGAGTAAGTCTAGAGCTGTTGAAAACCCCAGCACATCATCACTGAATGATAACTTAAGACCGCCGCGTTAGCACTGATCTCGACATCTACAGACAATGAATTAATGAAAAATAGGATTTCAACAAAGTAATATTAAACTTACTTATCTAGCCCCCTTTAATAATAATTTTTAAATAATTATATTTGATATGCATTCTATAACCCAATGGATACACATTCTAATTCTATTTGATATACATTCTATGACCCATAGAATATAGATTCTAATTCTATTTGATATGGATTGTATAACCCATAGGATAATAGATTCCGAGACTGTTTTGTATGGGTTTAAAGGTGTAATACAACGAATTATGAAACTCATTGTTGTCTGTGAACAGTCGCACTCACTCGGGTACCAAACATTGTTAATGTACCGCGCGAATCTTGTTTGTCGATCTTCTTCTGTGGATTCCTTTTATCAATATCCCCGACTATTTTTTGTTTGGAATTTTATAGCTGTTTTGTGTGGAGACACACAACTGTTGTACACTCTTAGGCTTATTACTTTGCTTTCAATACGAAAATGAATACGGAATTCTGTTAGGAAGGAAGACATGTTTTATTTATTAACGCACTCAACACAGTTTCATGTACAGCTGTATGGCGCCGGACATATGGCTAAGGACCACACAGATAATGAGAAAGGAAACCTGTTTTCGCCACGCAATGGGATGCTATCATCGGTTAGCAACAAGGGATTTTTAATATACAGTATCCCTCAGACAGGATAGTACGGTTCAAGTCCTAGCAACGGCACGACATACCAGTCGTAAGGCCAAGAAGGATTTTGTCCCCGCTGCCAGTGCGTTTAAAATATACTAGTCAAATCCGACATACATACAGCATATAGATATTAATCCATCCATCCATCCATCCATATATCTATCTATCCATCCACCCATCCATCTATTCATCCACCCATCCATCCATCCATACATCCACACATCCACATATCCATCCATCCATCCACCCATCCATCCATCCCAATATCCATCCATCCACCCATCCATTCATCCATACATAACAAGTGGCAAGTTGGGAGAAAACTTCGATATCGACGCACAGATACACCTCCGTCTCTGCATCTCTCTCTCTCTCTCTCTCTCTCTCTCTCTCTCTCTCTCTCTCTCTCTCTCTCTCTCTCTCTCTCTCTCACACACACACACACATACAAACACACACACAATACGGACACACAAACAATACGCACAAACACACACACACACACACATATATATATATCAATCAATCACACACACACACACACATAAAGCAACACACAAAAACACTAACACGTACTCATAGAAAATTAACATGCATTTATTTGTTGAGTTATTTAGTAGGTAAATCGTCATGAGACTATGCATATAAGATATGATTGTATAAAACATACTTGGGCTTGCCTATAAAAATACGAGAAATGAAAGGAAAAGAAAGGAATGTTGTTGTTTATTAAGGACAAGCCAACGCTTGTCAGTTTATTGGCTATCGTGTGTCAGCCACAAGGCAATGAGATATCTATCCTGTCACTGAGGAATGAAAAGAAAACCCGCTACCGCAGCAAAAGCGTTTTCATCCGGAATTTCCAAGAAGGATATCACATACCACGATCTTTAAGTCAGTGGAAGGCTGGTTTCTGAACATGTCCAATACAAAACAACTGTTGAAGAGAATCGACCCTTCGACATTTCGCTCGTCAGACGAAAACTCCAGGATATCACATACCACGTTTTTTGAAGCCAAGCACATCCAACACAAAGAAACTGTTGAAGAGAATCGACCCTATAACATCTCGCTCGTCAGGCGAAAACTCGACCTCTGAAAGTGATCCATTTGGACACCGTTTACACAAAGACAAAAATTAAATAAATATATATATGGCTAGCCTAAGTTAGGAATCTTTTATAACAACACCTCAGCATAAATTAAACTTGCAACAGATATTTGGTGCTCCGCGTATTAATTATTTCAACTCTTGGGAGAAAGAGAGAGAGAGAGAGAGAGTGAGTGAGTGAGTGAGTGAGTGAGTGAGTGAGTGAGAGAACACAGCACATATTAAGGCATTTGATGTATCAGGCATGGGTCACTGGTTGGGACGGCAAACATATCTCGTTCCCTGACGTCGATTGATCGTTCGACCCATCGCACCCCGGGCGAGTGCGTTAACACTGAGCAACATACCAGCCAACTGTGTCGCCTCGCTTCATATACTATGTACAAAGAAACTGCACAAAATATGTGGGCTTCACAAAACTGTAGTTAATATTATTATGTCATGAATATTTGAGTGTGTCTTAAAAGACTAACATGTGACACCAATCAAAATCAAAATAACTGATTTCGATCCTTTATTTCGATTAATTATTTCCATGGCAACACTTCATGTACAAAGTATGGATCAGAACCGTGTGTTGAGTGAAATGAACGATTTTACTCGAAACAAAATAAGATAAATGAGTGGGTGGGTGGGGGAGGGATGTTTGTTTTAGTGCACCTTAGAATATTGTTTTTAAAGCTGCACTCTCAGATGACCATCTCATAACATTGTCATAACAAGTACAAGACAGCTGCATCTATATACACTTGCTTGTGTTGTGATCAAGCCATCGGACATAAGGCTGGTAGGTACTGGGTTAACGACTCAATGAGTAGATAGATGTAAGACCACTACAACCTCTTTTCTCTCACTAACTACCAACAACTAATCCACTGTCCTGGACAGACAGCCCAGATATCTGAGGTGTGTGCCAGGACAGCGTGCTTGAACCTAAATTGCATATAAGTACGAAAATAAGTTGGAATGAATGAATGAATGAATAAACTCGTGTTTTCGCTTTAAATGTATACTAAAAAGTTAAAGTTTGTTTTGTTTAACAACACCACTAGAACACATTGATTTATTAATCATTGGCTACTGGGTGTCAAACATTTGGCAATTTTGACATATAGTCTTAGAGAGGAAACCCGCTACATTTGTGTCCATTAGTCGCAAAGGATCATTTATAAGTGCATGTACTATCCCACAGACAGAATAGCACATACCACGGCCTTTGTGATACCAGTTGTGGCGTACTGGCTGGAAAATGTAATAGTCCAAGGAGCCCACAGACGAGGATTGATCCTAGACCTACCGCGCATCAAGTTGGCGCTTTATCACTGGGCTACGTCCCGCCACTTTCAACGTGTACATTCAACTGCTTTTAAATAAAAAAACAGTCTATCTCGATAACCTTCTAATCACCGTAAGATCAAGGCTGACACGGAACATCATGCCATTTTCATTTCAACTTATATCCAATTAAGGCCCAAGTATGCTGTACTGGGACACATAACTTAGCTATCAGCGGTTTGTCCACGACTGGGTCGGCGCGAGAGAAGTTAGTACAGTGTCAGACACCTCCCTATGACATTAAGACATTTAAACTCGCTATAAGTAAAATGTTGTACCAAGATGCGAACCCAGCATCTACCAGCCCACAGTTTACAAGTTACACACAGCATCATGTTTACAGGTTTCATTTATGTACATTTATACTGTGGTTGAGAAGACATTGACGTGCTTACACTAAATGTCTGGTTAAGGTAAGCCCTATAAATGATTACCGCCGACAGGTAATCACTACAATGTCCTATTTAATGTACCAAACACCTACTCAGTCACAAGAACGCTTATAGTCATCAATATTAGGGACGGGACATCGAAACCTAATGGTTTTTAAACCCTAAAGGGTCATAACCGTATGTAGACGTTATTTCATAAGTGAATCGAAATTGATTTTGATCGAGCGATTTTGATGGATGAAAAGCTTCGCTATCCGTTGTTGCTCGATTTTCCCCGAAGGACGACGAGACGAATATACAAGCTGATCCAACTCCGACAGTTTGAAATGTTGGATCTCAAAAGAAGAAACTTCGTAGCCCGGTAGTAAAGCATTCGTTTGATCTACGATCGTCTAGGGTCGATCCCCGTCGTTGAGCCCATGGGCTATTTCTCGTTCCAGCCAGTGCTTGATATAACTGGATTAACAAAGGCCGTGGTATGTACTAACCAGTCTGTAGGATAGTGCATATAAAAATTCCTTGTTGCTAGAGAGTAGTCCATGGAGTTGCGGCAGCGGATTTCCTCTAGTTATCAGTGTGTTCCTTAACCATATATCTGACGCCATATAATCATAAATTAAAGAATGAGTTCTTCGTTAAATAAAACATTTCTTCCTTCATTCCTTCCTACGGATCCACCGAGGGGGGGGGGGGGGGGGGGGGGGGAGGAGGTGTGTCAATGTTACAACACGCCGCACGTCATGCGAGCGCTCTACCACTGAGCTACAGCCCGTTGTAGGAACTTAGCGCGTGACTAGCGACACCCAGAGTGACTCGTCATAGTTGACTCACTGCCAAGTTTACGATAAATATCAATTTATGAAATCAACGCTTTTACGCCTTGCCGAGAATTTTAATGCCTGTAAAATCGGCGGAATGTCGTCGTGGCCACGTCGTTTCCGGAAAACGGCGGACATTCCGTAGCGCATTACGTCACACGACATAGGGGTTTTATAAAACATAATAATCCAAAATTAGCTTCTACTTAATATACACTTAATTACACAGAGGCGTGGTGATATAATTAAGACTATTAAAGTAAAATAATTACACAGTTTTGACATAAATTATCTTACACAGAACTCGTGAAACAAAACACTTATTAAATTTTTGACATGTAGTCTTTGAGAGAATGAATGAATGAATGAATGAATGAATGTTTAACGACACCCCAGCACGAAAAATACATCGGTTATTGGGTGTCAAACTATGGTAATGCAAACAAATGAAGTGATGATCAACATCAATATAAAAATTCAAGATTTAAATAAAAACAGTGTAAAGAACTGTGCAAAATACAAATATCACAGATAGATACTGACTTTTACTCAAATTTTCAATGGTATCTCGAATAAAACAAGGGGATTTGTGCTGTATTAGCCATTCTCAAAGAGAATGTTACACCCTGCACCACGGTGAGGTTACAGTACGCGCAGGGGTCTTTGAGAGAAAACCCGCTAAGTTTCTCCATTAGTAGCAAGAGAGCTTTTTAAAACACCATCCAATAGATATGATAGCACATACCACGACATTTGATGTATCAGTCGTGGAACACTGGCTGGAGCGAGAAATAGCGCAATGGGTCCACCGACGGGGATCGATCCCAGATCGACCGCGCATCAATCGAGCGCTTTACCACTGGGCTACGTCCCGCCCCTGTAATACAGAACTACAAATGAATGTTTGTTACACATACTATTTATCAATAACTACAAATGAATGTTTGTTACACATACTATTTATCAATAACTACAAATGAATGTTTGTCACACATACTATTTAACAATAACTACAAATGAATGTTTGTCACACATACTATTTAACAATAACTGCAAATGAATGTTTGTGACACATACTATTTATCAATAACTACAAATGAATGTTTGTTACACATACTATTTAACAATAACTGCAAATGAATGTTTGTTACACATACTATTTAACAATAACTGCAAATGAATGTTTGTTACACATACTATTTAACAATAACTACAAATGAATGTTTGTTACACATACTATTTATCAATAACTGCAAATGAATGTTTGTTACACATACTATTTATCAATAACTGCAAATGAATGTTTGTTACACATACTATTTAACAATAACTACAAATGAATGTTTGTTACACATGCTATTTATCAATAACTACAAATGAATGTTTGTTACACATGCTATTTATCAATAACTGCAAATGAATGTTTGTTACACATACTATTTATCAATAACTACAAATGAATGTTTGTTACACATGCTATTTAACAATAACAGCAAATGAATGTTTGTTACACATGCTATTTATCAATAACTGCAAATGAATGTTTGTTACACATGCTATTTATCAATAACTGCAAATGAATGTTTGTTACACATACTATTTATCAATAACTGCAAATGAATGTTTGTTACACATACTATTTATCAATAACTGCAAATGAATGTTTGTTACACATACTATTTATCAATAACTACAAATGAATGTTTGTTACACATACTATTTATCAATAACTACAAATGAATGTTTGTTACATATTCTATTTGCATAATTAACTGTGACTTCTTTTAGAATCTAGGCACAAACATTTGCCCTCAAAGAATTACGCGATAGCCTGTTGGTCACTCTCTGAAGAATTCCCAGTTTCTCTGATGGTCACAATATTTTTTGTTGTAATTTCTATAGGCATGTTGATGAAGGTATACATGTTATTTATTTTGACACCAACATTAATAAACAATTTTGGCGGGATGACTATTGGATATACATGTATTTCATTAAGCATCGAAAACGGAGACGGTCAACATATGAATGAATGAATCAGTGAATGTTGTATTTAACGCAGTCAGCTAATGTTTATTAACTGTTACATGGTGTCGGACATAAGGTTAAGGACTACTCAGATAATTCGGAGGGAAACCCGCTGCCACAACTCAAAAGGCTTCTCTTTTCGATTAGTACCAAACGATCTTTTATATACACCATCCCATAGGCAGGATAATACATACCACGGCCTTTGTTACACCAACTAAGGAGCACTAGCTGGAGGAGAAAGCGTGAAATAGCCCAATGCTAGTCCGGCCGCTCACCAAGCAAGCGCTTTACAGCATGGGTCCGTCCCGCAGCTATAACATGCCACCTTCCAATCAAGAACATTATATCTCCGTTATAATCGGTTGTCGACATTTTAAACTCTTTTTTTTTCTTACCCAAGGTTAAAAATATGTAAGTTTGTTTCCTTATTGACATCACTGAAGCGTATTGTTACTCAGGGTATGTAATGGATACAAAAAATAAGAATAAAAGTATTATACATGCAAGTTGAAAATCAAACGCTCAATTACCTGACTAGACTTTATCCTTCGTTGAATAAATTTAACATAAATTAACAACACAAAATTGTTTTAACTATTTTTATGTATATTATGTATTTATGCAAAATGGTAACTCCGTAGAAACATTACATTTCGCAGATCAACCCGCAAATACTACAGAGTTGAAATTTGTAGTTATCGTTTTTATAGGTATTATTTCGGGCCACTTCAGCAATTTCCGTAGCATAAGGTATGTGTATGTTCGTTTATAATCGATTACCACACATTGTAATCGATTAGTTGGAATTTGGATTTTACCAACCAGTCTTCGATTATTCCAGTTAATCGGACCACCACTAATAGTCATCAGAGGAAACCCGCTACATTTTTCCATTAGCAGCAAGGGATTTTATATATGCACCTTCCCACAGACAAGAAAGCACATACCACGGTTTTGACCAGTTATGGTACACTGGTTGGAACGAGAAAAACCCAAACAGTTCATTGGATCCACCGACGTGGTTCGATCACAACCGATAAATTAGCATGTACAAAAATCTCAGTGTAAATAAAAAAAAAATTACAAGAAACTTGTATACGTGAAATAACCAATCAAATCGCATGCTACAAATGTTGCTAAAAGTCTTACAATTGTTTGCTATAATGCGAAAGCATGACGAATTGTCAGTGTATCCATAAAACATGCTTAATCTATCTTTTTTTATCATCAAAAGAAAATAATTTAAATAGAGGGATGTGGTAGGGGGCAGAAACAAGAAAGAAAGCAACAACAATATATAGAAAACAAACTAATGTTCTGTGCGTGTGTGTGTGTGTGTGTGTGTGTGTGTGTGCGCGCGCGCGTGTGTGTTTTATCACTGCAGGATATATACGTATTTACACAAGCATCGAAAGCAGAGACGGTGAAAATATGTGTCCTCGAAACAGTAACTTCCCTCCTCGTTGTCAGTTCTCGGCATCTTGCGACGCCTATGATTTCAATATCATTCTTTGATCGATATAATGTTCATCTTATTTCTTACATCTACGGTGTCGTTAAACACCCATCTGTCCGTCCGTGCGTTTGTTCGTTCGTTCGTTCGACAATTATTTCGTTCGTTCGACATTTAGTTCGTTCGTTCGTGTTTTGTCTGTTCGACTGTTCGTCTGTTCGTTCATTGTTACAATTTGGCCATAGCGAGAGAATAACTATAATACACCAAAATCCATATTGTTAAAGATATGGTGAACAGAAGTTTCACGTGACGCGTCTACATAATTATCACAGCTGGTCTTGACGGGCACAAACAATCAAAACTATTTACTCGTGTAATACATGGTAATATAATCTGAGTGGTCAGAGGATTGAACAACATATTGCTTACCTCCCCTTACGTCCTCTCAGCGAACTTAAACAAACAATAACATTAAACACGCACCTCTCTCTCTCTCTCTCTCTCTCTCTCTCTCTCTCTCTCTCTCTCTCTCTCTCTCTCTCTCTCTCTCCCTACCTCCCTCTTTCTTTATATCTTTATCTGTCTCTTTATCCCCCCCCCCTCCCCCCCACTATCTGTCTTTGTCTGTCTGTCTCTGTGTTTCTGTCTACTAAATGCACCATCTCGTCTTCCCATCTAATAACAGTGTTTCTTAGTGAACTAAATACAGGTACTAAGAGTTCGAAAATATTGAAAAAGTCTACGCTATATTATTAATGATAACAACTTAGGCCTACGCTATATTGCAGCTTTAAATATTTAACACCTTCATTAGTATAATTAAATATAATGAACAGCAACGTTTACTTTTCAGTATCTAAGTAAAGAAAGAAAGAAACAACAACAATGAAGAAATGACGCACACAGACAACAACAGTAAAGAAATAACGCACACAGACAACAACAGTAAAGAAATGACGCACACAGACAACGACAATAAAGAAATGACGCACACAGACAACAACAATAAAGAAATGACGCACACAGACAACAGTAAAGAAATGACGCACACAGAAAACAACAATAAAGAAATGACGCACACAGACAACAACAGTAAAGAAATGACGCACACAAACAACAGTAAAGAAATGACGCACACAGACAAAATGCAGGATGAACATTTTGGTTTTATATTAAAGGGCCAATCTCAGATTTGCAAAATGACAAAAAATAAACACTTTTCTAGCGAAATGTAAAGATTAAAACTCTGAATAACAAGCTCACACATTTCATTTTACCTCTTACGAGACTGCCCCCCAAATGGTGGTACAAATCCTAAAATTCGGGCAAAAACGATAGAGACATTCAAATAAAATGAGTTGGCCTAAAACCATTTTACCATGTATTTTCATCATTCTACCCACAATATTAGTTGTAATTCAGGTAAAAATGCATTATGATTCGTGTGCAACACTATATAGCAGTTTACCATGTATTTTCATCATTCTACCCACAATATTAGTTGTAATTCAGGTAAAAATGCATTATGATTCGTGTGCAACCCTATATAGCAGTTTATCATGTATTTTCATCATTCTACCCACAATATTAGTTGTAATTCAGCTAAAAATGCATTATGATTCGTGTGCAACCCTATATAGCTGTTTGGCAGCAATGCTAATATGAATAAATGGTGTTATCCAAATTGGTGCATTTTCCTTTAATTCGGGATAAAATCGGTCTGCCCCCACCCCGCCCCCCAGCCCGCCCCCACCCCGCCCGCCTACGAAAAATGGGAGCCCGTACGCCTATGCTTACTATTTTATAAATTTATATTATTGCGAAAAAAATGTGAGCGACAGGTTAATGCAATTTGACTATCTGTGATCCATTACCATAGTTTGACACCCAATAGCCGATGTATTTTTCGTGCTGGGGTGTCGTTAAACATTCATTCATTCAACGCAGTTTGAATTTGAATTCCACCTCCACATTGACAAAGAACTGGCTGCTATGTGTATGGGTACGCGATACATATATTGTATGGCTGTCATATGTTTTAGTTGACAAGGATTCTTGGAGAAAGCGCTGTTTACACGCATTACAGTTTTACATTATTGATTATATGCACACAATGTATGTGGGATCGATTAATTGTTAGTTGTTGATCACATATGTGTATATATATATATCGAATAATGGCACTTGTAATTGTAAGAATGTATCTTTAATTGGCTACAATGACAAAACTACATTAGACTTAAACAAAATATGTATTTTTAAAACGTGCTGAAAAATATTAGGTATGGAAGGTCAGTGGGTTGGGTTGGGTTGGGTTTTTTTTTTTTTTTTTACAGCAGATGAAATGTTAAATGCATGTACTCTTTTAACCTATAGGCATGCACTCTTTTAACCTATAGGCATGTACTCTTTTAACATATAGGCATGCACTCTTTTAACCTATAGGCATGTACTCTTTTAACCTATAGGCATGCACTCTTTTAACCTATAGGCATGTACTCTTTTAGCCTATAGCCATGTACTCTTTTAGCCTATATGCATGCACTCTTTTAA
This sequence comes from Gigantopelta aegis, assembly GCF_016097555.1. Classification (NCBI taxonomy): domain Eukaryota; kingdom Metazoa; phylum Mollusca; class Gastropoda; order Neomphalida; family Peltospiridae; genus Gigantopelta; species Gigantopelta aegis. The sequence continues at coordinate 102,500,040 of NC_054704.1, forward strand.
CCTATAGGCATGTACTCTTTTAGCCTATAGGCATGTACTCTTTTAGCCGATATGCATGCACTCTTTTAACCTATAGGCATGTACTCTTTTAACCTATAGGCCTATATTAATTTTTTAAAAATCGAAGAAAATAAATATATATAAAGAATTAGTCTGTCATTTTTTCTGGGTAGGGTCGACTTTAGGCCTTATGGTCACGTGAAATAATTTTACTAATGAAAATAGCTATGAATATTGACATCAAATAGTTAAATATCTCAGAGAATATCGCATCAGCTCCGTGTTCGTGTTCGTGTTCGTGTGCGTTAATCAACCGACGAGATTTGTATTATATTTCTAGTATATCTACTTGTTTAAAAAAAAAGAAAAAAAAGAAGTTAATTTTCTTTTTAATACTGTGTGTGTGTGTGTGTGTGTGCGCGCGCGCGCGCGCGCGTGATTTGTATTATTTTTTGTTTTGTTACCTCCCCCATTCTGCTTGATGTTTTCTTCACTCAGATAGGCGAGAAATAGTCCACTTTATTTCACCTACTCCCTATCTGTAGTACATTGTGAATGTCAAGGCTTGTTCACGTGGCCTTGTTACGACCAGCCCCATTCACACACACACACACACACACACACACACACACGCACACGCACACACAATGACATACGCATACACACACGCACACTGAAACACAGTGACACGCACACACACGCACGCACACGCACGCACGCACGCACACACAATGACATACGCATACACACACGCACACTGAAACACACAGTGACACACACACACACAATGACATACGCATACACACACGCACACTGAAACACACAGTGACACACACACACACACAATGACATACGCATACACACACGCACACTGAAACACACAGTGACACACGCACTGAACCACACAGTGACACACGCATACACACACACACACTGAAACACACAATGGCACACACGCACTAAAACACACAGTGACAGAGAGAGAGAGAGAGAGAGAGAGAGAGAGAGAGAGAGAGAGAGAGAGAGAGAGAGAGAGAGAGAGAGAGAGAGAGAGAGAGAGAGAGAGAGAGAGAGACTGACACAGTGACACACACACGAACACGCATAGTGGCTGGCAGATAACTGGTTGTATATTGATCAAACTATACACTAGCACACAACAATTCGTCAGGGGTAGCTTCGCACTAGGCCGCCCGTACGCATAACTTAAGTTTCAGGAACGTGTATAGGAGCAGGGTCTCGTGGGTCGACCCACCTCCCACCTTACAAAAAAAACCCTTTAGTTTGTTTTGTTATTTGTATATGGTGTAAAGTCCTTGAGGCCAGATGTTTTGTTGTACATTACTGACCAGATGCGGATCGGGGGGTTAGAGGTTGGGGGGGGGGGGGGGAGGGAGAGGGTTTCCCAGGGGCCCGCCCCTCATACATTTTGCGACAGTTATAATTTTATTATATATTAATTTTTAAAAAACATTTTACGATCCCCTCCAAACGTCCCCCAAACTCCCCCCCCCCCCCAATGGATTTTCTGTATCCGCCACTGTTAACGTCCCTCCACCTCTACGAAAATCAATTAAAATCCCTCTGCTGTAAGTCCCTGCACTCGTACCAGGTTGCATGTTACAATTAAACTAATCTAATTATAATTTACATTTAAAAGGTATCTATTATATTTAAATATTTAATGCTGTAATAATATATCTGAACATTTTACAAAACAAACACAGCGACTAAAAGTAAACTGTAGTGGTGTAATAAACAGCTCAAACGTTCAGTGGGTGTGATATACAATAGAACCACCGCGCACGCGATCTGTGTGGGAGAGACCCACAGCTCCGATATGTTACATAGTTGCGCTATAATGCATTCGTAGATACACCGAGCCAGAGCGGATCGATCCCATAATCCAACTTTGTGCGCTTCTACTCATGCGCACAAGTAAACTCGTCGTGTCCTCGCCGTAATATGTGGATATACTAACTTTTTCCGGCTTACGTTTTCGCGTGTGTTGTGAGGTTTGTAGCAGTGACAACAGCGCAGTGTTTTGGGATGCCACTTCCATGGCAAACCCGAAGGTCAGGAAATATATCCTTGAAACTATAGACCAGTTGCGAAAGCGAAAAGCTCGGCCCGATCTAGAGCGCATTTGCCACATGGTAAAACGTAAACACGGTCTGTGCAACACCGAGACGGAAGCGAATTTGGACAAACTGGTGGACTCGGAAATCGTCATAAAAGTCAACTACAAAGGCAACACCAGCTACAGGAATGGTTCCAAATGGAAGAAGAGACATTTAGGAGGGATAGTCTTAAATTCGAGCACTTCCATTTGGAGAGTACACGAAGCAATTCGGGAAATATCGAGCGAAAAGCGAACCCGCACTTCTACTACAACTACTAGTTGTGGTAACACTAACGAGTGTAAAGATATCGTCGAATCGGGAAAAGTTGGTGTCGAGCTTTCGGAGATAGAAAATTGGTTAAGCGAACATTTTGAGGACAATTTTCCCTTAAACATTCCGTTGTCAGCTCTTTTACAGAAGGAAACAGATGCCACGAGAATAGAAAAACTTCCTGACGGTACCTTTGTTATGCCACCACCCCCGGGTGCAAAACCTGCAACGAAACCGAAAGTGATGGATTCAAATCGAATTCATTCAGCACCTTCTCGTAGAGGGCGACCCCCTAAAAAGAATAAGGTTTGCATTTTTAAAGTATAGTTTTTAGGCTGTATAACTAAATTCAAATGTTATTTTGTACCCTAAAATAAATGCATAATTTAGAAATTAATGTCCGTTAATTTTAAAGCGACATTTGCGACTATCATTTAAACAATATTTATCTGTCTGTCTGTCTGTCTGTCTGTCTATCTATTACTGATATAGCTAAGGATAATGTTTCTTTAAAACAATAATTTTGTTTGATGTTGTAGCAAATTATTTTAAAATCTCTTTTAGCATCCATTTTACGAAATGAAAGCAACAAAAACAGAACAAACCCTACAGATAGAATTATATACGCATTGTTATGTATTAGTTTTAATCACAGTTTAGGAGTTAGCTAACATTTTGTTTTTTAAAATAAGTTTTTATGTCCAGCAAAAAACCCATAACTCCCCCCCCTCCAAACCCCCCCCACACAAAAAAAACACACACAAAAAAACAACCAACAACAATCCAAACAAAACAAATAATACAAAAACCACACACCCACAAACACACACACCCACAAACACACACACACAACCCCACCAAGTAGCAAAGAAACGTATATGAAACGCGATCACTGTTGCAGCTAGTAGACTGATTTGGTTTAAAAAAAATGCTATAGGGTTTTCTCTAACACCCAAACTCTTCCAATCTGTGACTTCCAGCAGCCGATGATTAACATATCAATGTTC
>NC_054704.1:102503639-102543639 GCF_016097555.1 Gigantopelta aegis
CCACCACTAAGATACAGCGCTCCACCACTAACATACAGCCCTCCACCACTAACATACAGCCAACTACCACGTAGATACAGCCATCCACCTCTAACATACAGCCCACCACCACTAACACTAAGATACAGCCCTCCACCACTAAGATGCAGCGCCCCACCACTAACATACAGTGCTCCACCACTAAGATACAGTGCTCCATCACTAAGATACAGTGCTCCATCACTAAGATACAGCGCTCCACCACTAAGATACAGTGCTCCACCACTAAGATACAGCGCTCCACCACTAAGATACAGCCCTCCACCACTAAGATACAGCCCTCCACCACTAAGATACAGTGTTCCACCACTAAGATACAGGCATCCACCACTAAGATACAGTGCTCCACCACTAAGATACAGTGCTCCATCACTAAGATACACACCTCCACCACTAAGATACAGTGCTCCATCACTAAGATACAGTGCTCCATCACTAAGATACAGTGCTCCATCACTAAGATACCGTACTCCATCACTAAGATACAGTGCTCCATCACTAAGATACAGCCCTCCACCAGTTAGATATAACCCGCCATCACTAAGATAGTGTTCCACCAGTTAAATATAGGCATCCACCTCTAAGATACAGTGCTCCAGCACTAAGATACAGACTTCCTCCACTAAGATACAGCCATCCACCACTAAGATACAGCCCTCCACCAGCTAGATACAGCTCTCGGGCTCCACCACGAATCTTGTATTGCATGCCCTCTTTGCAATCCATGGTTGAGAGGCCTTTTACAGCCAAATCTCCACCACTAAGATGCAGCCCTCCATCACTTAAATACAGCCCTCTACCACTAAGATTTAGGCTCCCATCATGCATACTATTAACGTCGATATAAATTATGCAATACGTGACGCGTAACTATTTTAAAGCACCAGTGCTATTAACGTCAGTATATAACAAATACTTTTGTCCACATATCGTAGCATAATATCAGATCTGTTTTACCGTACTTAATGAAACCATTATTCTGAAGTGCATCGTCGTGAAACCAACACCTGCTATGATAGCGCAATTATAGAGACAACAATAATACAAGGAACATTCATTGGGGAAGTGACCGGCTAAGAATGCAGACTACAAATACAGGCCCAACAGACTCATCGAATGTCCGAGTGCGCTGCAGTAAAACGACCAGAATTTATTCCATTATTTTTGTAGCAGTATATGGAGGAATCATGAGAGCTGAGCGGTTTTGAATTTTTGAAATGATTTACCTCGGTATCGATATTTTTGAAATGATTTACCTCGGTATCGATATTTGTGAAATGATTTATCTCGGTATCGGTATTTTTGAAACGATTTACCTCGGTATCGATATTTGTGAAATGATTTACCTCGGTATCGGTATTTTTGAAACGATTTACCTCGGTATCGGTATTTGTGAAATGATTTACCTCGGTATCGGTATATCGATATCGGTGTTTTTGAAACGATTTACCTCGGTATCGATATTTGTGAAATGATTTACCTCGGTATCGGTACGGTATTCTGTATTGATACAATACTGATACCGATATTGAGCGGTTATTTCTGTATACTCCGCTTTAATAAATGCATGCCCGAGTTAAGTCTCACCGGCTAATTTCTTCTAAATAAAATAAAATCACATACATAAGGCCCTCATCTCTGTCTTCCTTTCAGCTATTTTGCGTTCGTCAGATATATTTGAGTGTTTTACTAAATGGTGGATAACATTTTTCAGTACCGAAATTTCGGTATTTTGAGAATTGCTCGATACCATAAATCGGTACTGACATGGTACCGATACGGAAGGGTATATACGGTATACCTCCCAGCTCTGGCAATCATATATATATAATCATTTCCACATTTGAAAACACAGCCACTCTAGAGGAGGTACTGACATGGTACCGATACGGAAGGGTATATACGGTATACCTCCCAGCTCTGGCAATCATATATATATAGCACTATATCGGTACTGACATGGTACCGATACGGAAGGGTATATACGGTATACCTCCCAGCTCTGGCAATCATATATATATATAATCATTTCCACGTTTGAAAACACAGCCACTCTAGAGGAGTCAAATGAACAAAAAATGTTTCCGCGTTTCTTCTTAAAATTGTTTTTATTTCAACGTTGTTTGTACCAGTCAATACCTTTTGAATATTTTCAAAAATCTTTAAGAAACGCACCATCTTAGACAAAAATAATATTTGGTTATTCGCTTCTTACATTCATTTGTAAGTTCGCGGAAGCAGACTTCCAATATGTTAAGCGAACACATCTGCGGATCTACTGGTGTATTCATAGTGACACGCTGGTAAAGTAGATGATGGCGGCGTAATTATTGTTAACGTTTCACGAGGTGCCAAGAAATGTCATGGTAATTATTGTAGTTTGGTGATATAGTGATGTATTCGTGGCCGTTTCGTTTGTTAGGTACGATTTTAAGCAAGTCATGAGATAAATGATATCAAACTGCCACTGATTTAGTACACTATGTAACAGCTGTGTGTTTTCAACATCACAATCCCAGTTTTATTTCCAGGCGCAGGATGTTACATCTACGTGTTGTGTTTTACATTTCGTCATTTTGTTGGATATCTGTTACTAATGGCAGTGCTTTGCTGTTTGTTTGATGCAGTGATACGGAGGACTAATTCTCACCTCAAGGTTGTCATCATTAATATACTATCTGTGTCATCCACAAGTTTCTCGTGATCATTAAAGCAGGCTATTTCTGTTTTAGAATATTCCAATATTTTAACATTCTTGTTTATTGAACATTATTGACATGTATTGAACAAAAATATGACTACATAATAAAATAACCTTTCAGTCACGTTTATTTATTGCAGAAGTCAACTTTTAAAATTGCCGTAGGCAGGCTCAAAATTGCCATAGGTGGGCGTTTTACCAACGGCCAAAAAAGAAGAAAAGAAAAAAAAAGAAAAAAAAGTCAAATTGCCGTGGGCAACAAATTCTTAAATTCAAACCTGTTTTTGTTTGGCATCTGTAAGCGTATGGATGATTTGGTTTAAGGCGGGATAAATATGTTTGTTTTACCCGAACGCGTTTCATTGTTTAAGTTTCTGTATAAATATGTTTGCCCAATTTTAGTTAAGGAATTTATTGCTATATAAATGGATAGGCGGCCTCGCTTCTCGTTAGACACCATCGATTCTCGTCTTGTGCACCCATCTAGGTGTCCAACATAGAATAGATGTACATTCATTAAATGATTAAATAATGTAATACTAGAGGAAACAAGTTCCTGTACATATTTAAACTATATATATTATGATTTTTGTTTGATACAAATGACTGTTTCGTCCTATTCTTTCGTAATGTTTGATCCATAGTTAAACCAATGTGCGGAAGCTAACCTAATTGCACACGTCGTTTCCTTGGGTCTCTTCACCGTGTACAACATGTTTGTTTAATTTCGAACGTAAAAGCATGGCTTGTGCCCCCTCCCGTATATATATTATCTGCAGATATTTAAAAATATTACAGAGATGTTTCTCAACCATTTAGTTACTATACGGATAGTGATTAGTAACCACTTCGAGTTTAGTTGGTGACGCACTAGCAATTTGCTTGCAGTTGTTTACGATTAAACGGCCTGCTATATGTAATACAGTTCGTGGCTAATATATAATTTAAAATAATAATAATAATAATAATAATAATAATTCTGAGAATGCTGCCATATTTAAGTCACTAACCGTACCGATCTGCGAAACTAGCTAAACTGTTAGTACTGTTACCGAATCAGTTATTAATTCTACACACCTGTAACAATAATGGCACATTGATGTATTTATTTTCTTTTTCAGATAATCTCTCAGCAGCTGGTGATTTTATTTATTTATATGTATTCATTCATTCATTCATATATTATTATTATTATTATTATTATTATTATAGTACTGCAGGGGCAATGTTACGCTATTCACATACGGTAGCAGGGTAAAATGGGTATGGCGCCATACCCAAATTTTATTGCAGATTTACATTTTTTAAGTTAACCTTTTGACAAAATTAATGACTCTTTATTATTACTATATGATTTTAATAACCCTAATCCTATACCGGCATAAATACTGGGTAGGTGTCTATGGAAAACGTACACACAAGGGTCCGCTAGATTTATATTCAACCCCCATTCCCCTGTTTGTAGTTAGTATGTATTCCTCGTGTTCCAAGTGATTCGGTAATATGGATCAATCAAATACTTATTTACCGCCTATATACATGTTTTGCTGTGTTTATAGGCAGCCCTCGTTAGCGGAGGCCATATACACGGCTGTCGTATATATGGCCACTTTGTATATAAACACTGTCTAGTTCACTGTATTCTTTAAAAATGTAATAATTCCTATCCCAAGCCAGCTGTAATTACCCATGGGATTATGGCATATTTTATACAATAATAAATTTGACAAAGTGAAAAATGAATGCGGTGTTTAGATTTTACCGCGTACAACAAATGATAAATTTACCTGTACATGCAACGGCCTAACAAGTCGGGATCGTCGCCGTTTAAAATGCTTATGTTGCTAAAATAAATAATGTATAAGCTATTATCATTCAGTACATTTATATAATTTTTAATAACTTATTTTCATTGTTTTTGTTTTGATTTACCCTACGTCGCAGAGGACGGCCAAACGTTCTCATTACACGAGCTTGGCAAATAGTTTTGACACTGCGGTTATTCGGGGGTTCCCCATCACGTGACTACAAAAATAATACATCACACCTCTTCGTTCCAAATAGCCGTTATTTTTTCCTGAATTATGGAACGTCGACATAATTCAATTATTTTTACAAAATATCAGTAATAAATGGGTTATGGTAGTTATGTAGATGGTTAAATAAAGTACTTTTAGTGACAAATCAAATGTGCATATTTTCAAATAATACTTTGTTAGGTCATTAATTAGGTCAACCATCCGTGACAGAGCGCCTTTAATACTGTCTCACCCATTCAAATGTAGTAGCAGGTGACCCTATTTCAAAATCTTAGCTAACCGGAAGTTCGTTCTCGTTAGTTTACCTAGACAAACGAGTGATGAGTTCTGGTGTGCAGTTTTTAATTTGAGAAAGTGTAACGGTTCACAACACGTGAATTTTAATTTACGTAACCGACACACGAACATAACGACGGTTCGCGTGAAACAATGTAGCCTGTTGTCTGAAATTCAAAATATTGGAACGAGAGACTGGCAACGTTGCTGGGAATATTGTGAGAATAACGTAAGCGCCATTCCATTGATAAATCGGTCCAGAAATACTTCATTTTGACTATAGAATAAGGATGCCGCCGCCATTAGGTGCTTCCTGAAGGTGGTCGACGAATAGGTGGGTGATAATCGCCCTTGAATATACACGTGGTTCCATGCAGTGGTCTGACGATACTAAGTTAATCTGTGGTATGAGCTAAAGGTTTGACTCCACCTTGGAATGAAGATGTTCGTTCATGAAACGGTCAAATAACTAATTTGAGTTGGTCTTCACCATGGAAATGGTTTGGGAATACCCAGTTACACTTTACCCCCTCTCACAAAAAAAGAAAAATAATTTGGTTGTCATTCAATTGGCCAATAAGACCATTTTCATCATAGAATGGCATGGTTGCATTGGAATGGAATGGAGACACTTCTTCGTCATAAAACGAAGATGAATGGGAACCATGAAACGTTTGAAACAGCAGTTTGTAAAACCAATATGATGCCGCCTCCTCACAGTCTGCATATTAGACTAGCAGGGAAATATAACGATGTAAAACTCCGAATGAATAGAATAAAGTTATGTTGCAGGATTTGCTCTGTAATTACTCATTTTATAGCCCTACGCTTATTTCCTCAACAGCAACATTTCAATGGAATTTTCAAAATTGGCAAAATAAAACACCTTATAAAATATGTATTCGGATGGGCAAGGCAAAAATAAGGGAAAAGCAAGTTAGTGGAATATAAATTTCAGAAATAGAAACAATTGTGTCATCCCTAGAGGGCCATAGTCTCACGTAACACTTTTTTATACAATACGTAATGTAATTGTCACTATTTCACAATAATAATTTCACTTGAAGTTTAGGTTAACACCCTCAAATCTACATTAGGTTGCTAAATACCACTTAAAAGATCAAAACAACAAAATGTTATTATATTCAACTTTACCTATTTATGGATTGCATTAATAAACTATTAAGTGATTAAGCTGTATAGATTTCCTAAATTTTAATATTAATGCAGACTACATTTATAATTATGTTGAACTAATCCAGGCATTGAAAAGAACATGACAGTGTGTGGCCGACTTCCTGCTGAAGACAAGAATAGTGTTTTATGTCTCCTGAAACTAGAGGTTGCCACGAGGTAGCACTTTAATACAGACTAATCTAGCTTGGGACAACATTGAAAGAGTGGAGGAAGATTTCACTGGTGGGGCAACTGTTTTAAATGTTGTTTCTGATGCATGTTTTGGCCCATAGCCACTGGTAATGGATGGTACCAATGATAAAACAAAACCTCTAATATTTAGCTAAAGTTGATTGAAAACCAATAACCTCATTAGGCGACTACGAAGGCAGACAAACACAGATACATGGACACAAATAAAACCAATGTAATTACTTTCCTAGTCAAAAAGTGAAGGAAGGCAGTATACACAAATATACTCCCAAGGCAAAGTGTTTTAATAACAAATATTAAAATATACTCAAAAGAATTTAAGGGTCAAAAATTTATAACCAAATAAGTTTCAGAGTGTATTAGATTGATGATGTAAACTACACCAATTTTTTTATTTATTGTTCCATATTTACAAAAAACCACAAATAAACGTCACTGTATACAAGAAAGTCACATGACATGCTGTCAAAGTTGAAGGTTGTCAAACATGGATTTTACACATTAGAACATTCGTTTAATAGTGTGTGAATCCACCCCTGGCGCGAATACACTCGACACATCGTTGCCTCATGCTGTTGATCAGACGTCTGAAGAACTCTTGGGGAATGGCCTGCCACTCTGCCATAAGAAGTTGACCCAGATCATGAAGGTTGGCCGGAGGGGCATGGTTATCCCGAACTCTCCTGCTTAATTCGTCCCAGGCGTTCTCTATTGGGGCCAAGTCAGGCGAATATGCTGGCCAATCCATCCTGGCGATACCTTGTTGTCTGAGAAAGTCCGTTACCACCCTGGCGCGGTGGGGTCTGGCATTGTCATCCTGCAGAACTGCCCTGCCGCCAATCTGCTGAAGGCCTGGGAGAACCAACGGCCGGATATTCTCATTCAGATAGCGGATTCCATTCAGACTGCCATCCACCACATAGAGGGGGGTCCTGTGGTGGATAGAGATGCCGCCCCACACCATGACGCTGCCACCTCCGAACCGGTGACGTTGTCTAACGTTAACGTCAGCGAAGCGCTCCCCAGGACGTCTGTAGACACGAACCCGACCGTCGCTGAACTGGAGACTAAACCTGGACTCATCAGTGAACATCACCGGACCCCACTGAACACGTTGCCACCGCAGATGAAGCGTGCACCAGTGACGTCTGGCCGTTCTGTGACGTGGTAGGAGTGGTGGTCGAACAGCCTGGCGACGGCAGCGTAGATTATTGGCTCTCAGATGATTGCGTATGGTTTGATCAGACACTCGAGTTCCAGTCGCAGTCCGCAGATTGTCACGTAATCGGCGTGCAGTGGTTGTGTGTTGACGTAGAGCCATATTGGTGATGTAGCGGTCCTCTCTATTTGTAGTGCTTCGGGGTCTTCCCGAACATGGACGATTTCGAACAGAATTCGTTGCTTGGTACCGTTGCCACAGTCGGCCAACGACACTCTGACTGACACCAAGTCTCAGAGCAACATTTCTTTGCGTATTGCCATCCTGAAGCCAAGCAATAGCCCTTCCTCGATCTTCGATAGTCAATTGACGTCGTACCATTGTCGAATTTGGAGTGTGCACTGTACACGAACGCAAGCTCCAATTATACGGAAATTCAGCATTGGGAACATGGAATACACGTGCAAAGCGTGCAAATGAAGCGCTTTGTGAAAAAGCAAGTTATGGGCACTTAGCAGACCTTTCGCTTTCGCCCTAATTTACGTGCAAATGTAAGCATGTTTTCGCCATTAGAACTAGTCGACAGTGTCAATGACAGTGGATTTTAATTCATTTATGGGTTGCTTAGACCTACTTTCGTCAAAATGGAACAATACCATGCGTGACATTATGGTCTAGCTAATATAATTGACATTCAGAAAATAATGTCGAAAATATCGTCTGGCCCTTAAATTCTTTTGAGTAGTATATCTAAGGTTGTATGCTATCCGGTGTTTTTAAGTGAAAGTTGACCGATGCTTGCTATTGCATACAGCTCATGATGCAAGTGAGGGATGCAAATAAGTTGCCTTTAGCGCAGAAGATGGATACTATATTTTGTGCTTGGCATTCCATGAGATCCCCGGAGTCCGATTTCTCTCACATACATTATGTGGTCCTGAAACTAGTGCAAGTATCATTGAATCTGTATTGACAAAGGAAATGTTTGTAGAGGTTGCCAGTGTACCCAGGAATCAGAACCGAGTGTCTAATTCGAAACATTTCTGAATGAACGCGAAACATAACGAAACATTACAAAATGCACCGATAAATGTTCACTTCGCCTATTTTTATTACACTTCTTCCCTTTCTTCTTAAAAGGGAGAAGTCACTTTTCCTACTTTTTCAATTCTAGAATAGAGCCTGTCACGATATGTGTTGTTCAGTGCAAAGAAGGGCAGAATCGAAAGAAAACGTGTAACTATGCAGGGATTCTTTAATAAAACATACACAACATACAATCAACCAAATTGTAATGTAGAGTATGGTCCAGTGACATCTGGTGCCGTTAATATAGGCTGAGAAATAGAAACAGAAGAAGACTAAATAGCATCTTGTAGACTGTTCATAATTGAAAACTGGCAGGTTGCAAATGAAGACAGTGACGGAAATATAGAACATAATTTTGATATCTGCATCTTTATCATGGGATGTTTGTTTGTTTGTTAATATATCAAGGCAATGTATGCATTTCCAACTGATTGATTATTTCGACTGTCTTGTACAGCAATATGATGTTAAATAATAATCTTTATTATCACCTGCAAGTAATAATAGATATGTGATCAAAGTACATTTAAAGTTAACAGGGACCTCTACTGGGTTTATATCAGAAAAAAATATATAGTAAAAAACGCATATGAATGCTCATCAGCAAATAGCTTCAAAAATACTTTATATATGGAAGATGTAAATAATGCGTGGCAGGCCAACAGAATTCAGCTACAATAATGCCCCGAAAAAGGTGAAACCTAAACTGCAAATGGCAAAAAATGTGTTGTGTGAGACGCCAACCTTCAAATGATGTCATTATAGCTTCTATTTCTTTGATTTATATCCCACCAACTTGACATACCATTAGTTTTGCCATGTACACCGTAATACATATTTTATAATATTTTTATTTAGTTATCTTGTTAACAATTCCCTTCAAATATTGCTTTTGAGGAAAGTGTAGGGTTATCAAAAGGGATGTTACACAGAAACACTTCCAAGAAAACGTTATATATAAGATGCAAATATTAACTAGATGTCAAAGTAAACTTCTGCTGCAATACAATCCTTTAAAATTAATATTTGAGGTGCTGAGCGTAAACTTTATGCAACTGTTTCACTGAAAAATAAAACTGTGAATTATTGTATTTTGTAACGTTACAGAAAAAGTGTTATATGAAACCCTAATCCTCAAACGATGTAAATATTGGTAACATATCTAATTTCTACAATCCATTAACTCCGAATTTGCCAAGTTTTGTATTCCTAAATGCCCTGACAAATATTGCACAATGCTTTTAATATAGTCACCCTTTAGCAATTCTGTAAAAATATAACAGTCGTGGAAATGGGGATAGGGTCACAAAACGGGTAGATACACACATAAAGCTGTGATTCCTGCAATGCTATCATGAATTGTCCATCCCTAGGGATGTAGTCCTTAACGAAAATCACTGAGCGTTCGTCCCCCCAGGTGGTACCAGTTGGCCACATTTTGGTCCTGGCTCACGGACTATTTGTTTCATTCCCATATTACTGTATTGTTTTACACACGTTCAGTATGTGTAATCTAGGTAGCGTGAAAATGCATGCCTCGCCATTTCGGGACGTAGCCCAACGGTAAAGCACTCGCCGGATACACCGTCGGTCCTGGATCGATCCACGTCTGTGAACGTATTGGGTTATTTCTCGTTCCAGTCAGTGCATGGTATATCAAAGGCCGTGGTATGTGCTTTCCTGTAAAGTGCAAATAAAAATCCGTTGCTACTGATGGAAAAATGTAGGAAACACGATCTTCATCTTGTTTGCGGCGTGTTACATGTTTTATAGGAACCAGGCATTAATGTGGCTAGACTCCGATATCCGGCACCATTCTTCCAAATCTATGTCTTGTTTAAAGTGAAACGTCTGAGGAGCATTTCTTTCGTATTTTCTTACAATTGCCGCCATACGCCATTAGTTACAGCCATATGACCTAACCCACTTATGGATTTGAATTTAAACTGAAAATGTTCTTCTTTTAAAAATCTTTTTTATATAAAACTTAAAATTTCCCATGTGCGTCATCAAATTTGAGAAATATACTCGTGGGTATTTGCCGTGTTTTGACACCTCTCACTGACATGCCCACGTTCATCATCAGTTCCACCAACAGCAGGGACTGTCCTCAGTTTGGTGCCATTGTATGATTGCCAACATGTTGGCAACTAACAAATATGTTTGAACGACTACATTTGCACATATACTCTTCAAAAAAAGAAACGCAAAAGGGTACAAATGGGTTATAACTCCGATTTTATGTTTCCTACCGGTTCATGCTTTGTGAATATAAGGTCATTGCATGTCCCAAACACATTCCCACGGTTACATTCGATAAAACGCAGCTACTGTACAATAAATTTCCAAAATGTGAATATTCGCAAAAACGCAGCCACGTGCAAACCATGTCACCACTGCACGTGCGTTGTCTGCACGTGCAACATGAACACCGACAGTATAAAAGTGCAGGGTGTTCGCTTGCCTGGCTTCTGTATCTGGCCGACAGTTGACAATCCAGGACATGCCACGTCTCAGTGAACCGCAGAGAAACAATGCCATCGGCCGACTAGACGCAGGCGAATCCAGAACGGCCGTTGCCAGGGCATTCCATGTGTCCCCAAGCACCATCTCCAGACTGTGGGACCGTTACCAGCAACATGGATCAACACGTGACCTCCCTAGATCCGGTCGACCACGGGTCACTACCCCCGGGCAGGACCGCTACATCCGGGTACGCCACCTTCGGGAACGATCGTCTACTGCCACCTCCACAGCCGCAGCAATACCAGGTTTGCGCAGGATATCCGACCAGACCGTACGGAACCGCCTACGTGAGGTAGGAATTCGTGCCAGACGTCCAGTTCGAGGTGTCATCTTAACACCACAACACCGTCGACTCCGACTGCAGTGGTGCCAGATTCATCGACAATGGCCTCAACTGCGATGGAGACAGGTGTGGTTCAGTGACGAGTCCCGATTTCTGCTCCGACGTCATGATGGAAGATGTCGCATGTATAGGCGTCGTGGTGAACGTTATGCGGCAAACTGCGTGCAGGAAGTGGACAGATTCGGCGGGGGTAGTGTCATGGTGTGGGCAGCCATCTCACACACTGGCAGAACTGACCTGGTCCACGTGCAGGGCAACCTGAATGCACAGGGCTACATTGACCAGATCCTCCGGCCACACATCGTTCCAGTTATGGCCAACGCCAACGCAGTGTTCCAACATGACAACGCCAGGCCTCACACAGCACGTCTCACAACGGCTTTCCTACAGAACAACAACATTAATGTCCTTCCTTGGCCATCGATATCACCGGATTTGAACCCAATTGAGCATCTATGGGACGAGTTGGACCGACGCCTCCGACAGCGACAACCACAGCCCCAGACCCTGCCCGAGCTGGCAGCAGCCTTGCAGGCCGAGTGGGCCACCATCCCCCGGGACGTCATCCGTACTCTGGTTGCTTCAATGGGCAGGCGGTGCCAGGCAGTTGTCAACACACGCGGAGGCCACACCCGGTATTGACTCCAGATGACCTTGACCTTGGTGGTGTGTCCTATCACTTACTCACAATGGCATAGAGTGAATTGTGAACAATCCTGCAACATTTGGTAATTATCGGACTCACCATTCAATAATTAAATCAATTCTCCAAATGTTACGACAATGTGGTTTTGTGTTTCTTCTTTTGAAGAGTATATATTAGTCCTGCAAACAGAGCCATACAAGAGGATTAGTTTTTAAATAGGTGGTCATATGTTCTCTCCTCATGGCTAGAAATTATCATTGGGGTGTTGTGAGCATGAAACCACTTGATGACAGCAGCATAATGCGATCTTGAAAAATGGCGGCCAATTTTCAAAATGATGTATGTTTCAGAATTTAACATTCATACCCTGGTGGCTGTTCCAACTAGGAATGTGGTTGTTTTGTAAAACCATATGTTTTTGGGGTCAAAGAACATGAAAATGATATTTATAATATGATTTGGTGTAAAGTTTACCCAGGTGTTAACCCCCCCCCCCCCCCCCCCTCCCACACACACACACACACAAATAATGGGATATTTTCTTTGTAAAAATGTAGAAAGATGGCCCTCCTTTTTTCACGAGCTATATATCCGGTCCCATTTCTATCCCGTCTGTTAATTACCATACCAAGGAATTCAACTTTACTCTGAAACCGCTTAAATGTTAGGTGTATCAACATAAAACGCCATACAGAATCACACAATTCCCATTTGTTTTGTAAGTAGATGTCCTGAACCATCAACATGTGATGTTTGCCGCATCCGTTTCTTGACGGGCCTAGACATTCCTGTGTTTGTCTAATGTTCAGCAGTGGTGAACTCACTAAAATCAAAATTATTCTTGGAGCTCAACTCAGCTTTCGATATATCAGACAGGTCTAATAAGAATTCGATCCCCAGCAGCATGAAATATATGTGACATAGCAAGAGCACTAATAATGGCATACCAAGAGCACTAATAGTGACATAGCAAGAGCACTAATAGTGACATAGCAAGAGCACTAATAGTGGCATAGCAAGAGCACTAATAGTGACATAGCAAGAGCACTAATAGTGACATAACAAGAGCACTAATAGTGACATAGCAAGAGCACTAATAATGGCATACCAAGAGCACTAATAGTGACATAGCAAGAGCACTAATAGTGACATAGCAAGAGCACTAATAGTGACATAGCAAGAGCACTAATAATGACATAGCAAGAACACAAATAATGGCATGTTCTCCATGTCAGGCTCCATCATGAACTCAGAGGTCAACACACAATGCACCTAAACCAAACAATCAGTACGGTGGTAACTCATCCTCTTCCGCCACGGTCACTTTTTCCACTCACTTTTTCCACTCAAACTACTGAGATAACTTGCTCTCCTATGGTCAACATACCTTTGTGCAAGTCTAATGTCGCTCCACAGGCACTACAAACTGAGAACCACGATATATTGTTATGTGTAGTAGACCGTGAAAAGTAAGTCATTATGACCTAGTAATAGAACGCTACACACCGCCATCCCAAGTTATTCCTACATGCGAGATTTGATGGTCCTGTATGAATCTGTATGCAAGATATTGGTCCGGACAAGGATTTACTGTTATTAGCAGTAAACCATGAAAAGTAGGTCACAGTGACCTAGTAATAGAACGCGACACACCACCATACCAAGTTGTTCCTATATGTGAGGTCTGATAGTCCTGTATGCATCTGTATGCAAGATATGGTCTGGACAGGGATTTACTGTTATGTGCAGTAGACCATGAAAGGTAGGTCACAGTGACCTAGTAATAGTACGCGACACACCACCATCCCAAGTTGTTCCTACTTGTGAAGTTTGTTGCTCCTGTATGCATCTGTATGTAGGAGGGCGGGACATAGCCAAGTAGCTAAGTTTCGCTTGATGTGCGGTTGATCTAGGATCGATCCCAGTCGGTGGTCCCATTGGGCTATTTCTCGTTCCAGCCAGTGCTCCACAACTGGTGTAACAAAGGCCGTGGTATGTACTATCCTGTTTGTAGGATAGTGCATATAAAAAATCCCTTGCTGCTAATCGAAAAGAGTAGCCCATGAAGTGGCAACAGCGGGTTTCCTCTCTCAATATCTGTGTGGTCCTTAACCATATGTCTGACGCCATATAACCTTAAATAAAATGTGTTGAGTGCGTCGTTAAATAAAACGTTTCCTGTATGTAAGATATGGTCCGGACGTACGGACAACGCCATACCATATTACGACCCATCATAGATGGGCGTATAATAAAGTCTAGCCATGTAAACTAATGTTACCCTACCGGTACCGGTACCCCCTATTAAGGAGGCCCTATTTGCAGGACTATATGTTTATTCATGGCATACCAGTGACTGTATATTAAATGTGTTTCTGATCGTCCTTGTGTTTATATTAGGTCAGACTTCACTGTATTTCCTAATACATATATTTTTGCATCACTGATACCTAAACAAGAAACTACATTTAGTATGTAACTTTAATCGTCAAAGAGTTTTATTAATCGGAAATATTTTACAATGCCAGCAAACCCAGGACAGTCTCTTAAAGACCAGTTTACGACAGTTTTCTTTTAACCGCCTGATAAAACAGAACATGCTTATTCAATGACACCGTAACCGCCTTCCATCATTACAGGACACTATAAACAGCCAAACGCTAAATCAATTTTTACTACTACGCCGTTCAGTGATAATGTGTTATAGTCTATGTTTAGGAGCCGCACCGCCAGAAGCCCCGCCCTGTGGTTGACACTGAGGAGGAGAGCATGGACACGCTGCCCTCGTCAACAGCTCCCTCGCCGTCGCCGAGCCCGCAACTCGTGCCCACCCCCCAATGCCAGGATGGGAGGTGCAACTTCTGCCAGCAGACGTGGGCCTTCAACAGGAAGGGACAGCCGGAGAAATTCCTTGTGTGCAAAGACTGCGGCGCTCGAGGTTTGTTCGTTTGGCACTGATCTGTTTATAGCGGGAAGCTTCGCGTGTTCGTCTGTCTCTTGTTTCTAACCCGCGCTTTCCCGACGTCGTTATAAATGCGATATGTGTAGTTAGAATCGATCGATTGTGATAGTGCTTGAGCGATTCTTTTCTTTACCAGAAACCAATGATTTAAACAGTTCGGTTAAGAGAGAGGAGAGAAAAACTAAAAAATCGAGTGCGAGGGTATACACATTCAGATGCAAGAAAGTTGTCCTTGACGTTAAGAAACAAGTTGACTTTCCGTTATTATATTTTTGTTTTTATTAAAAGTTATGGGTTTTTTTTTTCGGAATAAGATGAATGTGTATCGATCGATTTTTGTTTGTCTCTGTGTTTTCATTTCGCCGTTCTGATAATGAGGGGAAGAACAATGAAACGATCAAACACATAACTATGGATGTTTGTGACCGCGTTTAACACCTCGAACAGTTGCTCAGTTCTGGAACATTCACTCACCTTGCGTTAGATCGTAGCATCCATCCTGGTCGTTGGAACTGTGTGTTATTTTTTCGCTTCAGTTGGAATAGGTACTGTCGTCCAGTAGCAAAACCTGTCAAATGTTTGGAAATCACTAGAGAAAACGTTAAAGATGATCAACGATTTTTAAGAACAATTATGGATAGCTTTTTTGGGGGAGTGAGAAATTAACGTAGTTACTTATGTTCATGATTTTGTTCTGTAGGTGCGAGATATCCGTATTTTAGGTTAGCGTGACGAAATGGCAACTAGCATGAAACAAGAGAAGATACAAGAAAGATAAAAAAATATGTTTCGATAGATGCATGCAAAGTGCTCAACTCAACTCAAAACTCAATATAGCTTTAAAATATATATACCAGTAGCTTTATGAAAAGTCAGCAAAGTAACGTTTGAACGACACATATTGATGGAAGGAGCCATTTCACAATTACGTAACGCTTGTGATAGGACCGATGAATGCGTTGTGTTTGCATTCAGTATCAGGGGCCGTGCCTCCACGCGACTATTCCCCGTTTTATGCTCAAAATGTTGGAAATGCTACATTTCTACATCTGAAATTATAATGTTTCTTACGGTGATATTCCCCTACCCCCGCTAACCGGTTCGGACTCTTACATTTCTCTTCCCCGGGCCATCGGACTGTCAATACTCCGGGTTACTCCGTGATACACCCCACTTTTAAGTCGCACTGTCTGTGACATTCACACATACGTTACGTAATTGTTGAACTGACCAATGCCAAAGAGGAGTTTCACAAATCCGCTTGTAGCCAGACAATT
Source organism: Gigantopelta aegis (assembly GCF_016097555.1). Taxonomy (NCBI): domain Eukaryota; kingdom Metazoa; phylum Mollusca; class Gastropoda; order Neomphalida; family Peltospiridae; genus Gigantopelta; species Gigantopelta aegis. The sequence continues at coordinate 102,520,086 of NC_054704.1, forward strand.
AAGGAAAATGACATGAAAACTGTATTGATGAAAATGGCACTTTTAATAAATTAATATAGTAATTAGAAATGTGAAATGTTGTGTATACAGGCGCGTGAGCAGGGATTTTAGCGTAGTGATGGGGTCTTAGACTGTTTTGTCCTGAAACCCACTACCTGGCCACGCGTCTGGTGCAGTACACTAAACAGTTAATGGACACATATAGATGGCCTTGTGTTCAGCTAAGTAATGTGATATGTAATCATGTAGTTCATCTCCTATTTCAGCTCACCCATCATGCATGGACTATTCAGTAGAACTCGCCAAACGGGCTAGTCGGTTGCCATGGCAATGCATTGATTGCAAAACCTGTTACGTCTGCACCGATGCAGGAGATCCTGTAAGTTTGACTGCATGTTATTATTTTGTTAAATTTCTCTCACGTAAATATTTATTAACAAATTAAATCAATTGTTTTACCTATGTATGTATAACTAGTTAAATATAACGTATATAAACTAATGGCCATAAGTTTTGTTGGAACTCTACAATTAAGTGACATACGTATATTTTCAGGATCTAATGCTGTTTTGTGATGGGTGTGATAAAGGATACCACACAAACTGTCATCAGCCAAATGTGTCTGAAAAACCTCTTGGTAATTATACTTAATGATTATTATCTAACACCAATTATAATTGGTTAATATTAAATTGGATCGTTCTTTATTTTTTTTAAAGGCATTTATCCTAATATTGTTAATATTAATGTATTGGATCATTCTTTTTATTTGTTTTTAAAGGAACGCATCCTAATATTGTTAATATTGTTGGGCTGGATAATTTTTCATATCTCTTTTTAAAGACTTATCCTAATATTGTTGGGACGAATCATTTTTTATATTTGTTTTTAAAGACACTTATCCTAATATTGTTGGGTTAGATAATTCTTTATACTTGTTTTTAAAGGCATTTATCCTGTCTATTTTGCAGTGTACAATAATTTTGATAATCTAAGCATTATTCGATATGAGATGACTTTTAAAATCATGCATAAATAACCAATTTGTGAAAATCAGTTGTGTTATGTGCAAGGTTTCTGCCAGAGGGTAAAACGAGTATGGTGCCGTACATACATTTTTGGCAGATTTTATTATTTTAAGTTAACCTTTTGACAAAATTAATTACTCTTATCCTTACTTACTTTATGATTTTCTTAACCCTAACCCTAAACTTAACCTATACTCCATACCCCTTGATGACTGGTTGCATTCAATTCCATAGCGCCAAAAATGTATTTCTGGCAGAAATACTAATATAATCATCATGGTGTTTCTAATGTCCGTAAAAAGCATTTGATTTGAACCACAAACAATACACATCTAGCAAATTAGTCTGTGATTTTAATACCCCATTTGAAAGCTGCTTTTTACAAGTTTGACCGTTATAAATAAGGTGGTGTATTTATTTTCTTCAGGAAAATGGGTCTGTTCTGAATGTGAAAGTGATGGGGTTTCTGCCAAGGCGCTTGATTCCCAGGAAGTAGATGGCAGTTTGTATCCAAGAGAAGGCAAACTAGAAAATGGTAACTATGAGTACTTGAGGGCAGGATATCGCTCAGTCAAGGGTAGGATGTAGACCAGTGGTATAAGCCGTTTTTGTACTATCCTGTCTGTGGGATGCTGCACGTAAAAGATATCTTATCGCTCATCAGAATGAGTAGCCCATGTAGCCTACTCAAAAGTATTCGTTTCCCCAAAAGAAACAAGAAGACTGGGAAGGGATCGAGGGTTTATGCAAATGGTGACGCTCTATCACACCATAACCGTGGTTCTGTAAAAAGTATTTCAAACGATAAATACACTGGTAGTAATAATAATTAACAACCTCGACTTAATCATAAAAATAAATTACATATGTCATATTACATAGCAATATATATATACTCATTTAAATCATTATCACACAATTATGCCAAGTTACTGGCATAATACTTTCCTTCAAAAATATACATATACGTTTCAGCGACATTAGTGCCAAAAACAATCATCAAAATAATTACATGCATTTAAGATAATTAAATGCGGTCATAAAAAAATACAAAAACAGTAAAGACTTGGCAACATTATTGCCAACGTCACTTGATTACAAAACAAATAACTTCCCCATTTCAAATGCTGTCAATATAAAATAAACAATAACGTATGACAAAACATTAAAATAAAAACCATTAAAAAATACAAAGCGGAACGTTCAATTTTAAATATTTTTTTATACATAAACAACTCGGTTACAGTGCAGGTGAAACACGTGACGTACGTTGGTGAAGACGCACGTGAAACACCTTCGCTGCATAAATTGCAGGTAATACAGAAATAGACAATACTACTACTACTACACACTTCGCTGTGGGCGATGAACCGTATAGGATGATAACACGTCAACCTGGACTACATCCTGTGAATAAATGGGTAAAATATAAGCTAACACTCAAATAGATAATAAAACTACAGCAATTAGACATCTCTTCATCCAACACTAATCACTAATTCTGCTTATACAATTAACCTGCGCCTCTATCAATATTTATACGTTTAATAGTATATATCCAACACCTTTACTTTATTACTGTTTATAAAGTTAACTCGTCCATATATATATATTTATTCGTTTAGTGTGTTTTAGTGAATTCAATATTTAAAACGTATTTACTTATTATTAATAATGGATGTCTAAACACTTTTCCACATTATGTATTATATTTACATATATCTAAAATAATGTAATAAACATTATTATAACAATTAATACATGCATATTAGTCGAACCTGTAAGTGCCAAAAGAAAGTCTGAAGATAACGAAAGGCTCAGGAAAAGGAAAAGGCAAGTCGTTGTACCCTGTGTAAGTATGTAACGTATACTGTGACCGTCTGCACGGACCTGACTCACGATCACGTGACACAACATACACATAGCCATTGGATAGAATCAACCAATGGCTCGTCCCTAGCCAGTATGGCGGGAACCAACCATAAAAGGCTTTGTCTAATGCACCAATATAATATTCTCAACATAGATAGAGAATATTCTATAATAAAATAAATAGAATCCTAAAATAAATATTAATAGTAAACGATAAAATATGTTATTTATATACAAACGGCCAAATATGTATTCCCCGTTACACCCATTTCTTGTCTGTGTGGTCGTTAACCATATGTCAGATGCCATATAACCGTGATTAAAATATGTTGAGTGTTGTTAAATAAAACATTGCTTCCTTCACTCAGTCAACAGAGCACTCACTAGAGGTTTCTTCATTGAAGGGTCAAACCTAAAACATTGCTTCCTTCACTCAGTCAACAGAGCACTCACAGGAGGTTTCTTCATTGAAGGATCAAACCCAAAACATTGCTTCTTTTACTCAGTCAACAGAGCACTCACTAGACGTTTCTTCATTGAAGTGTCAAACCCAAAACATTGCTTCCTTCACTCAATAGAGATTTCTTCATTGAAGGGTCAAACCTAAAACATTGCTTCCTACACTCAGTCAACAGAGCACTCACTAGAGGTTTCTTCATTGAAGGGTCAAACCTAAAACATTGCTTCCTTCACTCAGTCAACAGAGCACTCACTAGAGGTTTCTTCATTGAAGTGTCAAACCCAAAACATTGCTTCCTTCACTCACTAGAGATTTCTTCATTGAAGGGTCAAACCTAAAACATTGCTTCCTACACTCAGTCAACAGAGCACTCACTAGAGGTTTCTTCATTGAAGGGTCAAACCTAAAACATTGCTTCCTTCACTCAGTCAACAGAGCACTCACTAGAGGTTTCTTCATTGAAGGGTCAAACCTAAAACATTGCTTCCTTCACTCAGTCAACAGAGCACTCACTAGAGGTTTCTTCATTGAAGTGTCAAACCCAAAACATTGCTTCCTTCACTCACTAGAGATTTCTTCATTGAAGGGTCAAACCTAAAACATTGCTTCCTACACTCAGTCAACAGAGCACTCACTAGAGGTTTCTTTATTGAAGGGTCAAACCTAAAACATTGCTTCCTTCACTCAGTCAACAGAGCACTCACTAGAGGTTTCTTCATTGAAGGGTCAAACCTAAAACATTGCTTCCTTCACTCAGTCAACAGAGCACTCACTAGAGGTTTCTTCATTGAAGGGTCAAACCTAAAACATTGCTTCCTTCACTCAGTCAACAGAGCACTCACTAGAGGTTTCTTCATTGAAGTGTCAAACCCAAAACATTGCTTCCTTCACTCACTAGAGATTTCTTCATTGAAGGGTCAAACCTAAAACATTGCTTCCTACACTCAGTCAACAGAGCACTCACTAGAGGTTTCTTCATTGAAGTGTCAAACCCAAAACATTGCTTCCTTCACTCACTAGAGATTTCTTCATTGAAGGGTCAAACCTAAAACATTGCTTCCTACACTCAGTCAACAGAGCACTCACTAGAGGTTTCTTTATTGAAGGGTCAAACCTAAAACATTGCTTCCTTCACTCAGTCAACAGAGCACTCACTAGAGGTTTCTTCATTGAAGGGTCAAACCTAAAACATTGCTTCCTTCACTCAGTCAACAGAGCACTCACTAGAGGTTTCTTCATTGAAGTGTCAAACCCAAAACATTGCTTCCTTCACTCACTAGAGATTTCTTCATTGAAGGGTCAAACCTAAAACATTGCTTCCTACACTCAGTCAACAGAGCACTCACTAGAGGTTTCTTCATTGAAGGGTCAAACCTAAAACATTGCTTCCTTCACTCAGTCAACAGAGCACTCACTAGAGGTTTCTTCATTGAAGGGTCAAACCTAAAACATTGCTTCCTTCACTCAGTCAACAGAGCACTCACTAGAGGTTTCTTCATTGAAGGATCAAACCTAAAACATTGCTTCCTTCACTCACTAGAGGTTTCTTCATTGAAGGGTCAAACCTAAAACATTGCTTCCTTCACTCACTAGAGGTTTCTTCATTGAAGGGTCAAAGCTAAAACATTGCTTCCTTCACTCACTAGAGGTTTCTTCTTCATTGCTTCCTTCACTCAGTCAACAGAGCACTCACTAGAGGTTTCTTCATTGAAGGGTCAAACACATTGCTTCCTTCACTCAGTCAACAGAGCACTCACTAGAGGTTTCTTCATTGAAGGGTCAAACCTAAAACATTGCTTCCTTCACTCAGTCAACAGAGCACTCACTAGAGGTTTCTTCATTGAAGGATCACACCTAAAACATTGCTTCCTTCACTCAGTCAACAGAGCACTCACTAGAGGTTTCTTCATTGAAGGGTCAAACCCAAAACATTGCTTCCTTCACTCACTAGAGATTTCTTCATTGAAGGGTCAAACCTAAAACATTGCTTCCTACACTCAGTCAACAGAGCACTCACTAGAGGTTTCTTTATTGAAGGGTCAAACCTAAAACATTGCTTCCTTCACTCAGTCAACAGAGCACTCACTAGAGGTTTCTTCATTGAAGGGTCAAACCTAAAACATTGCTTCCTTCACTCAGTCAACAGAGCACTCACTAGAGGTTTCTTCATTGAAGTGTCAAACCCAAAACATTGCTTCCTTCACTCACTAGAGATTTCTTCATTGAAGGGTCAAACCTAAAACATTGCTTCCTACACTCAGTCAACAGAGCACTCACTAGAGGTTTCTTCATTGAAGGGTCAAACCTAAAACATTGCTTCCTTCACTCAGTCAACAGAGCACTCACTAGAGGTTTCTTCATTGAAGGGTCAAACCTAAAACATTGCTTCCTTCACTCAGTCAACAGAGCACTCACTAGAGGTTTCTTCATTGAAGGATCAAACCTAAAACATTGCTTCCTTCACTCACTAGAGGTTTCTTCATTGAAGGGTCAAACCTAAAACATTGCTTCCTTCACTCACTAGAGGTTTCTTCATTGAAGGGTCAAAGCTAAAACATTGCTTCCTTCACTCACTAGAGGTTTCTTCATTGAAGGGTCAAACACATTGCTTCCTTCACTCAGTCAACAGAGCACTCACTAGAGGTTTCTTCATTGAAGGGTCAAACCTAAAACATTGCTTCCTTCACTCAGTCAACAGAGCACTCACTAGAGGTTTCTTCATTGAAGGATCAAACCTAAAACATTGCTTCCTTCACTCGGTCAACAGAGCACTCACTAGAGGTTTCTTCATTGAAGGGTCAAACCTAAAACATTGCTTCCTTCACTCAGTCAACAGAGCACTCACTAGAGGTTTCTTCATTGAAGGGTCAAACCTAAAACATTGCTTCCTTCACTCACTAGAGGTTTCTTCATTGAAGGGTCAAACCTAAAACATTGCTTCTTTCACTCACTAGAGGTTTCTTCATTGAAGGGTCAAACCTAAAACATTGCTTCCTACACTCACTAGAGGTTTCTTCATTGAAGGATCAAACCTAAAACATTGCTTCCTTCACCCAGTCAACAGAGCACTCACTAGAGGTTTCTTCATTGAAGGATCAAACCTAAAACATTGCTTCCTGCACTCGGTCAACAGAGCACTCACTAGAGGTTTCTTCATTGAAGGGTCAAACCTAAAACATTGCTTCCTTCACTCAGTCAACAGAGCACTCACTAGAGGTTTCTTCATTGAAGGATCAAACCTAAAACATTGCTTCCTTCACTCGGTCAACGGAGCACTCACTAGAGGTTTCTTCATTGAAGGGTCAAACCTAAAACATTGCTTCCTTCACTCAGTCAACAGAGCACTCACTAGAGGTTTCTTCATTGAAGGGTCAAACCTAAAACATTGCTTCCTTCACTCACTAGAGGTTTCTTCATTGAAGGGTCAAACCTAAAACATTGCTTCTTTCACTCACTAGAGGTTTCTTCATTGAAGGGTCAAACCTAAAACATTGCTTCCTACACTCACTAGAGGTTTCTTCATTGAAGGATCAAACCTAAAACATTGCTTCCTTCACCCAGTCAACAGAGCACTCACTAGAGGTTTCTTCATTGAAGGGTCAAACCTAAAACATTGCTCCCTTCACTCACTAGAGGTTTCTTCATTGAAGGATCAAACCTAAAACATTGCTTCCTTCACTCAGTCAACAGAGCACTCACTAGAGGTTTCTTCATTGAAGGATCCAACCTAAAACATTGCTTCCTTCACTCGGTCAACAGAGCACTCACTAGAGGTTTCTTCATTGAAGGGTCAAACCTAAAACATTGCTTCCTTCACTCACTAGAGGTTTTGTCATTGAAGGGTCAAACCTAAAACATTGCTTCCTTCACTCACTAGAGGTTTCTTCATTGAAGGGTCAAACCTAAAACATTGCTTCCTTCACTCAGTCAACAGAGCACTCACTAGAGGTTTCTTCATTGAAGGATCAAACCTAAAACATTGCTTCCTTCACTCACTAGAGGTTTCTTCATTGAAGGGTCAAACCTAAAACATTGCTTCCTTCACTCACTAGAGGTTTCTTCATTGAAGGGTCAAACCTAAAACATTGCTTCCTTCACTCAGTCAACAGAGCACTCACTAGAGGTTTCTTCATTGAAGGATCAAACCTAAAACATTGCTTTCTTCACTCGGTCAACAGAGCACTCACTAGAGGTTTCTTCATTGAAGGGTCAAACCTAAAACATTGCTTCCTTCACTCGGTCAACAGAGCACTCACTAGAGGTTTCTTCATTGAAGGGTCAAACCTAAAACATTGCTTCCTTCACTCAGTCAACAGAGCACTCACTAGAGGTTTCTTCATTGAAGGGTCAAACCTAAAACATTGCTTCTTTCACTCAGTCAACAGAGCACTCACTAGAGGTTTCTTCATTGAAGGGTCAAACCTAAAACATTGCTTCCTTCACTCACTAGAGGTTTCTTCATTGAAGGGTCAAACCTAAAACATTGCTTCCTACACTCACTAGAGGTTTCTTCATTGAAGGGTCAAACCTAAAACATTGCTTCCTTCACCCAGTCAACAGAGCACTCGCAAGAGGTTTCTTCATTGAAGGGTGAAACCTAAAGCATTGCTTCTTTCACTCAGTCAACAGAGCACTCACAAGAGCTTTCTTCATTGAAGGGTCAAACCTAAAGCATTGCTTCTTTCACTCAGTCAACAGAGCACTCGCAAGAGGTTTCTTCATTGAAGGGTCAAACCTAAAGCATTGCTTCTTTCACTCAGTCAACAGAGCACTCACAAGAGCTTTCTTCATTGAAGGGTCAGACCTAAAACATTGCTTCCTTCACTCAGTCAACAGAGCACTCACTAGAGGTTTCTTCATTGAAGTGTCAAACCCAAAACATTGCTTCCTTCACTCACTAGAGATTTCTTCATTGAAGGGTCAAACCTAAAACATTGCTTCCTTCACCCAGTCAACAGAGCACTCACAAGAGCTTTCTTCATTGAAGGGTCAAACCTAAAACATTGCTTCCTCCACTCAGTCAACAGAGCACTCACTAGAGGTTTCTTCATTGAAGTGTCAAACCCAAAACATTGCTTCCTTCACTCACTAGAGATTTCTTCATTGAAGGGTCAAACCTAAAACATTGCTTCTTTCACTCAGTCAACAGAGCACTCACTAGAGGTTTCTTCATTGAAGGGTCAAACCTAAAACATTGCTTCCTTCACTCAGTCAACAGAACACTCACTAGAGGTTTCTTCATTGAAGGGTCAAACCTAAAACATTGCTTCCTTCACTCAGTCAACAGAGCACTCACTAGAGGTTTCTTCATTGAAGGGTCAAACCTAAAACATTGCTTCCTTCACTCAGTCAACAGAGCACTCACAAGAGGTTTCTTCATTGAAGGGTCTATGAAGACTACGTATCAAATGACCAAACGTTTGACATCCAATAACCAATTATTAATAAATCAATGAGCTGTAGTGGTGTCGTTAGACAGAATAAACTTTAATTGTATATGAGTATTGGTTCAGAAGGCTGGGATTGGACTTAGCTCAGTGGAGTATTGTTTGACTGAGATGAGTATTGGTTCAGAAGGTTGGGATTGGACTTAGCTCAGTGCCAGACAGTACTTCTAAGAGATCCCTCACTGCCTTTCAATATGAGTAACTGTTTGTTTAATAAGTAAATATTGAGTATATCAGATATATAAATTGTAACACTGTGGTTCTACATTGGTAGAAAAAACTTATATGAACATTGTCACAAACAGGGAAGCATATACCCTGCCAGTTGTGAAGCAAGGTAATGTATATGGCAATTTGTGTTTTTAAACGGCTATGGTATTAACAAAGTGTGACAGTGATTAAATTATGATAATTATTAATAAAATCTCAAATGCTTTGGTGCTATTTAGTTTTAATTTGTCATGTCCTAGGACTTTGTTTACTTGTATAGGTCTGTGTTAAGAAATGGATGTAAATAACGAGATTACTCTATTTCCAGAAGCTGGGCCGTCATTCCTGCACACGCCGTGTGATTCACCAATTGATGATAGACCAGAGGACAGGTAAAACAATATACCAATATTCAGACAAAACTCTACATAAAACGAAACAATTGATCAGGGCCACTTCCAGAAGGCGATCTTAGTGCTAACATCACTTTACGTGATAAAGTAGTTATGCAATTAAGGTGTTCGTAGCGCTGAGATCACCTTAATTGATAAGTAGTTATACACTTCATCCAATCTTAGCGCTAACATCACCTTAATTGATAAGGTAGTTATGCAATTAAGGTGTTCGTAGCGCTGAGATCACCTTAATTGATAAGTAGTTATACACTTCATCCGATCTTAGCGCTAACATCACCTTAATTGATAAGGTAGTTATGCAATTAAGGTGATTGTAGCGCTAAGATCACCTTAATTGATAAAGTAGTTATAAACTTCATGTGATCTTAGCGCTAACATCACCTTAATTGATAAGGTAGTTATGCACTTAGGATGATCTTAGCACTAAGTTCGCTTTGTGAAACGCAGCACAGGATTACAGGTACAATGTTTTTATGTAGTACTGAATGTATTAGAGTAAAAGGTGGATCCTCACTATTGTTGCTATTATTATTTTTATCTGCTATTGTACATTCAACACAAATTATGCCATATAAAACTAAGTAAATAACAAAAACAGCTACGTGTGTTTATTAGTGATATCTTGGTTCAGAAGTCTTTCAAACCTGTTAATAAGCTACCTGTCTTTAGAGACCACTTTAATTTCACCCATATCTAGTATAGCTTAATTATCTTTTGGACAGTGGTCAAATAAAAACACTGGGATATTTCCTTAACTAGCTGCTTAACGTAAATTTGATAACACCTATATTATGAATTGATTGCATGCCTATGTCACTATTTTAAATTTTTATGGTGCGTATATTAATATTCTATTAAAACTCTATAATCTTTGAAAATATCTCATTCAAGCAAATAATTAAAAATAATGTTATTTAATTAGTTCAAGATTAAATTCTTTAAGTTGCATATTTCATTGCCATTTAATGTGAATATTAAATATCATTCGAATCCCTACAACCAGTAATGTACATATTGTATACAGTTTATTGTCATTTATTTGTGTTTGTATCCTACTGAGTTGCAAAAGTTAAACCAGTTAAAATAAACCTTAAAACTTAAACACTGTTATTCTGAATTATACTTATTTGTTTATGAATCCAATTTAAAAAATTGAAGTTAGACAGTTATTCTTTATTCACTACATGTCATCCACCACAAAATACACTTTATAGTTCAAAGTAGTGATAAGAATTTCAGTTGTGAATGTTCCTGTATTATAAAGAAATAATCTGTTAATAAATATATCGTGCTAGCCGAGATGATACAGCATCTTCCACGTGGAAATACTTACCTCGGGAACCGAGGTTGGAAGGACAGATTTACCCCAATGCATCTGATTGGTCCATTGATGATGTTGTAACTTTCTTCAAGTCTGTGGGATTTGACGAACAGGCCGAAGCTTTCAGAGAACAGGTACGTGCTAGGGCCAGATCAATAATTTAGTATTATTAGTTATGGTGAGGGGGGTGTTGGATATCTGGCTAGAATCTATGTACCACTTACAAGAAAAGAACAGGTTTCTTAAAAAAGCTTATAGCTTATTATGCTGAAATGTAGAATAAAGAGAAATAAACTATACACCCAACTATTAATCCCTTGTTTTTGGACTATTTGTCATAATATAAAAATACAAGGAAAGGGAAGTTATTATGTTTGAGGGGTTTGTTGGTTCCATAGTCTAAAAATACAATTCTAAGTCTATTATAAATATGTGACGAGCACACAGTTAGCTCATAAAATTAACAAAGAACAGTTGTATGTACTTAGCGAAGTATATCGGACTCCTTTTTGTTAGCAGTGGGTACCAATACTTATAATTTCTGGTTAATGTTATGTTTGAACATCAGTTGAGAAGTGTTACAAAACAATAAAAATGTCATTTTCTATTATTATCAAATTGTGCTCTGTTCTGATTGGTGTGCTTATACCATTGACTGACTGACAGAATGTGACTGACTGTGGTTGGCTGGCTGGCTGTCTGATACTGACAGAATGTGACTGACTGTGGTTGGCTGGCTGGCTGTCTGATACTGACGGTAACTGACACTGACAGTGACAGATTGAATGACTTACACTGATGGCGACTGACTGAATGACTGGCACTCACATTGGCTGACTGACTGGCTGACTGATTAACATACAACCATCCATCCATTCATTTCTTGTGCATTCATAAATTTATTATTAATTTCTTGTGCATTCATAAATTTAGTATCCACCTAGTGTATTTATATAGAATAACAAGTTTCTACGTTTTGATATCGTGGTTATTTGGCGAGGTTTAAATAACAGTGTAACAGGCAACCTTCAGCGAGCCTGGCACACAGTTATCGAACCGAGCCACATAATCCGATATCAAACGTAGTAACGTAGTAATCTTTTTTTTGGGTCATACAACCCCTTTCAAGTTGTATTTTTGGAAACTACTACCGGAATTCGGACAATAGCATGTACCCGAAAACATCTTGTGAATGGCATAGCCAGCCTAAAAGTTATGTGTTTCCAAATTTTAAATAAAATACTTTGATATTTCAAAGTCTGTTGTGTTACAACATTACAATTTTTGTACCTTTTTCTGTGAAAATAAACTCAAGTTTATATGACTTGAAGAAGATCTACATCACTGGCTACTAGTGACTGACGTTGTTCCAATGTAAACACTATTTGCAGGAAGCTGCTTGCTTTTTTGTTTCAAAATGTTTAATTTAAAATGCTGGCTAGTTCCGAATGGGAGCGAATAATGAAGAATTGAAAAATTTGATGTTACAGGAAGTGTAAATGTTATATTTATTTATGCAGTTCAACAATTATTGTTGTAAATTAATGTTTGAAAAATGAGAAAACGACCTACCTGAAAATTGAGCAAACATCCGTCATGCTGACTACTCATTTCTTAGTGACATGACACCACTTCGAATTATCAGGTTGGGGTTATCAGGTCAATAGAAAGCATTGTTGCATGATAATATGTGTTATTCAATATATTACTCTGTAAGTATACACGACTGGTGGATAATATTATTACAATTTTCTTTTGTAGGAAATTGATGGGAAATCTCTGTTACTGATGAAACGAAGCGATGTTCTCACCGGTCTGTCAATCAAACTGGGGCCCGCGCTCAAGATCTACGTTCACGTGAAGTGCCTGCAGACCACGGGCCACAAACACAATGCAGACTTTTAGATTGGCAGGAGGAGAGCCATTGATCAGGGGTGGGTCTAGGGAGGGAGTCCAGGGGTCTATGCCTCCCCATCTTAAAATAACATTGCAAAGACTCCAAAAACAGAAAAATGTTTGCAATGCATAGTCTTGAAGCAAGCTAGAGATACTGCATTAGCACCAAATTACCACACCAATCATACCATGAATAAGAACAGTGGTAGAGCACCTGCCTGAGTTGAGATACTGCATCACCACACCACTCATACCATGAACAAGAACAGTGGTAGAGCACCTGGCGGAGTTGAGATACTGCATCACCACACCAATCATACCATGAACAAGAACAGTGGTAGAGCACCTGGCGGAGTTGAGATACTGCATCACCACCAAATCACCACACCAATCATACCATGTAAGAACAGTAGTAGAGCACCTGATGGAGTTGAGATACTGCATCACCACCAAATCACCACACCAATCATACCATGTAAGAACAGTGGTAGAGCACCTGACGGAGTTGAGATACTGCATCACCACCAAATCACCACACCAATCATACCATGTAAGAACAGTGGTAGAGCACCTGATGGAGTTAAGATACTGCATCACCATCAAATCACCACACCAATCATACCATGAACAAGAACAGTGGTAGAGTACCTGGCGGAGTTGAGATACTGCATCACCACCAAATCACCACACCAATCATACCATGTAAGAACAGTGGTAGAGCACCTGATGGTGTTGAGATACTGCATCACCACCAAATCACCACACCAATCATACCATGAACAAGAACAGTGGTGGAGCACCTGATGAGTTGTCATACTGCATCACCATCAAATCACCACACCAATCATACCATGTAAGAACAGTGGTAGAGCACCTGATGAGTTGTCATACTGCATCACCACCAAATCACCACACCAATCATACCATGTAAGAACAGTGGTAGAGCACCTGATGGAGTTGAGATACTGCATCACCACCAAATCACCACACCAATCATACCATGTAAGAACAGTGGTAGAGCACCTGACGGAGTTGAGATACTGCATCACGACCAAATCACCACACCAATCATACCATGTAAGAACAGTGGTAGAGTACCTGATGGAGTTGAGATACTGCATCACCACCAAATCACCACACCAATCATACCATGTAAGAACAGTGGTAGAGCACCTGACGGAGTTGAGATACTGCATCACCACCAAATCACCACACCAATCATACCATGTAAGAACAGTGGTAGAGCACCTGACGGAGTTGAGATACTGCATCACCACCAAATCACCACACCAATCATACCATGTAAGAACAGTGGTAGAGCACCTGACGGAGTTGAGATACTGCATCACCACCAAATCACCACACCAATCATACCATGTAAGAACAGTGGTAGAGTACCTGATGGAGTTGAGATACTGCATCACCACCAAATCACCACACCAGTCATACCATGTAAGAACAGTGGTAGAGTACCTGATGGAGTTGAGATACTGCATCACCACCAAATCACCACACCAATCATACCATGTAAGAACAGTGGTAGAGCACCTGATGGAGTTGAGATACTGCATCACCACCAAATCACCACACCAATCATACCATGTAAGAACAGTGGTAGAGTACCTGATGGAGTTGAGATACTGCATCACCACCAAATCACCACACCAATCATACCATGTAAGAACAGTGGTAGAGCACCTGACGGAGTTGAGATACTGCATCACCACCAAATCACCACACCAATCATACCATGTAAGAACAGTGGTAGAGCACCTGACGGAGTTGAGATACTGCATCACCACCAAATCACCACACCAATCATACCATGTAAGAACAGTGGTAGAGCACCTGACGGAGTTGAGATACTGCATCACCACCAAATCACCACGCCTGAGTTGTGAAGGATTGTAGGACCAACCCGTCTCAGCAATTCTATTTTTTTTATTGCATCCCGACCAGTGCTCCACAACCTGTTCTTCAGAAGTCATGGTGTGTACTGGCCTTTCTACGGAACATTGCTTGTATAAGATTGTGTTCTACTATTAGGTAGGAGTAGCCTATGTGGTGACACTCCAAAACTACCAGTTATTGACTTTCTTCTTTACTTCAACTTCGAAATTATCAAATACTGAAATGAATATTAATTTTAGTTTAATTTCTAATATTTACTCTTACTGGTAAATATTAAGTTTATATATGATTTAAATCAGAAACTTACACCATAACTAACTATATATATATATATATATATATATATATATATATTTCTCTCTCTCTCTCTCTCTCTCTCTCTCTCTCTCTCTCTCTCTCTCTCTCTCTCTCTCTCTCTCTCTCTCTCTCTCTCTCTCTCTCTCTCTCTCTCTCTCTCTCTCTATATATATATATATATATATATATATATAAAAATATAGAATATCAGGTTACTACGTTTTGATATCGCGGTTCTTTGGCGAGGTTTAGATAACGGTGTAACAGACGAGCTTCAGCGAGCCAAAGAATCACGATATCAAAACGTAGTAACCTAATAAAACTTTTTTATCATGCAACCCGTTTCAAGTTATATTTTTGTAATATTTGTCAATCAAAAGCAGTATAGAAACTATTAGTTTTATTGTGTAGAAACTACTAACGGAAGTCTGACAATAGCAAGTGCCAGAAATCATCTTGGGAATGGCAAAGACAGCCTAATCATTATGTGTTTCCAAATTTAAAAAAATACTTTGATTATATTTCAAAGTCTGTTGTGTCACAACATTAAGCTACAATTTTTGTACCAATATCTGAGAAAATAAACAAGTTTATGTGTGACCTGAAGAAGATCTACATCACTGGCTGCTAGCGACTGTGACGTCAGACGCTGTTTCAATCTAAACATTATTTTCAGGAAGCTGCTTGCTTTTTTATTTCAAAGTGCTTAATTCAAAACGCTGGCTAGTTCCGAATAAGAGCGAATAATGGAGAATTGAAAACTAAGAGATTGACGTTACAGGAAGTGTAAATGTTATATTTATTTACGCAGTTCAACAATTATTGCTGTAAATGGATGTTTGAAACTGAGGAAACGACCTACCTGAAAATTGAGCAAACATCCGTCATGCGCACTACTCATTTCTTAGTGACATGACACCACTTCGAATTATCAGGTTGGGGTTATCAGGTCAATAGAAAGCATACATACATACATACATACATACATACATACATACATACATACAAACGTGTGTGTGTGTATGTGTGTGTCGAGCGCATGCTGATAATGTGTATTCACAATGGTATTGTATAGTGCACCTACTCGACCATTTAGCTATATATAATTATGTCATTTTATTCGTAGACCATTCAGCTGCGAAATATGTATTAATATAACACTATGCATCTTTCATAATGAATGACAAGTACAGTAAACGCTGAATTCGCTTCCATTAAAAAAGAATGTGTGTTTTTTAGATTAAACTGTATGATAATCAGTAATACTTAAAAGGGTTTAAATACAGCTGTGCATTCGCATTAAGCACCATCTGATTGTATTGTAGTCAGCACGGCGGCTACAAGTGGTTGTCCGTATCCACGGGGTTTATACGAGATGCTGAGAGTTTTCACATATTCTGTATCTACTGGGAATTTACCGAAATAATAGGAGGATATCCGTGTGATTACAGCTCCACAGCTCGTTACCGTATATTTTCATGCCTATTTACGATTTTTGTCTTTTTCCCTCACTGATACATTAAGTATTGACGTCACGACAGTTACTTCGTTTTCTGTATACACAGTGTTTGTATCCACGAACTGATCGCAACTGTTTGTTGAGTGTACTAGGTGATGCTTAATTGATTTGCAGGTGAGATAGGACAAATATTAAGATGTCCAGAAATACATTGGTTTATTGAAAAATGTAAGTAAATTGTAAATTTAATAATGTATAAATAGTATTAACTCGAGTGGCGTTCAGCACACAGACTTTGTAACGAAGTCTACGACTAGCCCATGCCCTATTACATTGATTTAACGTGAAACTCAAAAACAAGGCTACGCCTGGTCCATGCCCTATTACATTGATTTAACGTGAAACGCAAAAACAAGGCTACGCCTGGTCCATGCCCTATTACATTGATTTAACGTGAAACGCAAAAACAAGGCTACGCCTGGCCCATGCCCTATTACATTGATTTAACGTGAAACTCAAAAACAAGGCTACGCCTGGCCCATGCCCTATTACATTGATTTAACGTGAAACTCAAAAACAAGGCTACGCCTGGCCCATGCCCTATTACATTGATTTAACGTGAAACTCAAAAACAAGGCTACGCCTGGTCCATGCCCTATTACATTGATTTAACGTGAAACGCAAAAACAAGGCTAAGACTGGCCCATGCCCTATTACATTGATTTTAAGTGAAACGCAAGAATAAGGCTACGTCTGGTCCATGCCCTATCGCACTCATTTAAGGCTACGTCTGGTCCATGCCCTATCGCACTCATTTAACAAAGGCGCAAAAACAATCTAACCAATGTTTTATTACGACCAAAGCGTTTAATTAATTGAACACTCAAATTACTTGCATTACCATTTTGACAATTTGATCATCCACATACAATACTCTCATTTGTTTTTGTTTTGTAATTGAAAAATTGCCCTGAAAAGATACATGTATTATTATATATGTATGTAAGTGAATACATTTATCTCTAACTAGAAAACATAGCAAGTTGTTTTATTCTACCGCTAGCATTCGCGTTGTACTTGAATCTTTTCGTGACACTTGTGAACAATTTTATATAGCGAGGTTGAATCTTTTCACGACACTTAACAATTGTATATAGCGAGGCTGAATCTGTTCATGACACTTGTGAACAGTTGTATATAGCGAGGTTGAATCTGTTCATGACACTTGTGAACAGTTGTATATAGCAAGGTTGAATCTGTTCATGACACTTGTGAACAGTTTATTTCGCGAGGTTGAATCTGTTCATGACACTTGTGAACAGTTTATTTCGCGAGGTTGAATCTGTTCATGACACTTGTGAACAGTTTTATTTCGCGAGGTTGAATCTGTTCATGACACTTGTGAACAGTTGTATATAGCAAGGTTGAATCTGTTCATGACACTTGTGAACAGTTTATTTAGCGAGGTTGAATCTGTTCATGACACTTGTGAACAGTTTATTTAGCGAGGTTGAATCTGTTCATGACACTTGTGAACAGTTTATTTAGCGAGGTTGAATCTGTTCATGACACTTGTGAACAGTTTATTTAGCGAGGTTGAATCTGTTCATGACACTTGTGAACAGTTTATTTAGCGAGGTTTTCATCACGGCTATGTCTTAGTCCTTTTGTTTTTGTTGATTTGTTGTTTGTTTCCTTGTAATTTCAGTTCGAATTCATTGTCTGGCAAATAAGATTGTAAATATTGTATAATCGACTTGAAATACTTGAATGCTACCTGCTTTATTGTAGTTTAAATGATGTTATTGTTCAAAGTAATTTCTCGTTCCAGCCAGTGCATCACGACTGGTATATCAAAGTCCGTGGTATGTACTACCCTGTCTGTGGGATGGTGCATATAAAAGAACCCTTGTTGCTAATCGAAAAGACTAGCCCATGAAGTGGCGACAGCCGTTTTCTTCTCTCAATATCTGTGTGGTCCATAACAATGTCTGACGTCATATAACCGTAAATAAAATGTGTTGAGTGCGTCGTTAAAACCCCCCAGTTCTTTCTTTCTTTTTTGTTCAAAGTACGTACTTATGAGATATAGAGTGGTCTGTGTATAGAGAATACTACATGAGTGACCGTTAGATACCATTTATCTTTCGAGTTGTTTACAAACGTATCTAACGAGTGAAAGCGACGGGCGTGTAAGACGTTATTTTGCAGCTAGATCGTGTTTGCCACGTGTATCATAGTGTGCGTCAAAGGAAACCGTCGAGTTGGCCAGCAACTCGGTAACGAGTAACGTTAAAGATGGTTTGAAACGTTATTACTAACTCATAACATTTTTGAAAAAGATTCAGTGTAAATAATCAAGGTTTGCTTTTCTTTACAAATTTCTAAAAACATGCATAGGATAAATAATATTTTTGATACAGGAATGAAGTCGATGGAATAGCCAAAGCAAAGCAGACGAAGTTTAGTTTACCGTTAGTCTCCGTGTACTGCAGTATTGATTACTAATCACAATGGAGGCGAGACACTGCAGCATGCATACCTTAGCTGTTCTAGCTTTTTGACTTCACCCCTGTATTAAAAATGATATTTAATCTATATAATTTTATGGTAATTTGTTAAGACATATTTTTATTTACATACGAATGTTTTGTAAAAACAAAAATGGTATGAGTTTGAAAATCATTTTATATGAGTTACAGCGTTATTTAGTGTATAGTTTTATGCATGTTCATCGGTTCCGAAACGAACAATATATCTAAGCTGAGACTTGATTAAATGTCTGTATCGCTGACTGTCAGTAGGTAGAAAGTAGTGAACCGAGAAAAGCAGGACTCTTGAAGACCGATTTGAACTTGTTTTTGAGTTATAGGAGCCGGGACGTAGCCCAGTGGTAAAGCGCTCGCCGAGTGCGCGGTCGGTCTGGGATCGATCCTCGTCGGTTGCATTATTGGGCTATTTTTTTTTCCAGCCAGTACACCACGGCTGGTTTATCAAAGGCCTTGGTGTGTGGGATGGTGCGTATAAAAGACCTCTTGCTACTAATGAGACAAATTACCGGGTTTCCGCTCTAAGACTATATGTCAAAATGACTAAATGTTTCACATCCCACAACATATGTGCTCTAGTGGTGTCGTTAAAGAAAACAAACTTTAAATTTTTTATTTTGGGTTATAGGCTGATTTGAAAATGATTAGGACCTGGACATATGTGGTAATAAATTTGACTGTTTCCGTGTCAGCATTGCATGGCTTCACTGATTACCATGTGGTAATAGATTTGACTGTTTCCGTGTCAGCATTGCACGGCTTCACTGATTACCATGTGGTAATAGATTTGACTGTTTCCGTGTCAGCATTGCACGGCGTCGCTGATTACCATGTGGTAATAGATTTGACTGTTTCCGTGTCAGCATTGCAGGGCTTCGCTGATTACCATGTGGTAATAGATTTGACTGTTTCCGTGTCAGCATTGCACGGCTTCGCTGATTACCATGTGGTAATAGATTTGACTGTTTCCGTGTCAGCATTGCACGGCTTCGCTGATTACCATGTGGTAATAGATTTGACTGTTTCCGTGTCAACATTGCACGGCTTCGCTGATTACCATGTGGTAATAGATTTGACTGTTTCCGTGTCAACATTGCACGGCGTCGCTGATTACCATGTGGTAATAGATTTGACTGTTTCCGTGTCAACATTGCACGGCGTCGCTGATTACCATGTGGTAATAGATTTGACTGTTTCCGTGTCAACATTGCACGGCGTCGCTGATTACCATGTGGTAATAGATTTGACTGTTTCCGTGTCAACATTGCACGGCTTCGCTGATTACCATGTGGTAATAGATTTGACTGTTTCCGTGTCAACATTGCACGGCGTCGCTGATTACCATGTGGTAATAGATTTGACTGTTTCCGTGTCAACATTGCACGGCTTCACTGATTACCATGTGGTAATAGATTTGACTGTTTCCGTGTCAACATTGCAAGGCTTCACTGATTACCATGTGGTAATAGATTTGACTGTTTCCGTGTTAACATTGCACGGCTTCACTGATTACCATTAGTCAGGTGGTGGAGAGTTCAATACGTTTATATCGTTTTCTTTCTTTCATTCTCCACCCTGCTCCCTTTTCACCCCCCAAAGGAAGTATAGTTTTGTTTGAATACAGTGCTACATTGTGATATTGTTATAAGCTAACTAGATTAAACTTGTTTGTTCATGTTGTTGTATGCATCAGCGGGAAATCTCATTAAACCCCATTTTATGTACATTCACTAATAAAATGGTTACTTGTTCCTGTCTTTGTTATTTATATATATATATATATATATATATATATATATATATATATATATATATATATATATATATATATATATATATATATATATCCCCAGTTTTGTAAACTCAAGTATTTTGCCGTCAAAACTTTAAAACGGTGTATTGCAACTGTGACTTTTGATTGTTATGCTACCTATTTCAGAAAATTTACCAATCAATATAATGGTGCCTGATCGGGGTTCTTGAAGAAGATACAGGTGTGGAATGTGATGTGCACCTAAATAATGTATCGGAAAGCCCAAATAAAAGAAATATTACCAAGAAAAATTAACCCAACTGACAATTTTTCACTATTTACAGTAATAAAAAAATAGACATGAAACTTTTCAAAATTAATATTTGAAATGTCTTACTGGTATATAAAAAACATAAAGATATTTTTTTATAAATAAAATATTATTTTATTAAATAATATTTATATTGCATTATTAAGATAGTAAAATATGTTGTGTGAACACTTGAGGGGGTGGGTGGATGTAGGTACAAACGTTATGTAGTGTTACATGGGATGAGTGTACTGAACAACATTAAGTAACACATTTTTATTACTAAAATATTTTGTTTGCTTTTTAATGTGTTTTTACCTTCTCATAAACACTGTCACGGCAACAGTGTTTAACGTAAGTAGTTATAGCTATAGTTCTTCCCACAGGGAACAATTTGATTAAAATTAGCTCTACTGGTCTACCAGTAGATCTAACAGCATTGCGTGGACTCCAGGTGACATTTCATCTATAAATAATTTAAATATCGACCAATTACACTTCTCCTTTTATAGCGTTAATCGGGAGCATACAAATTCTAAAAAATTTGGGCGAGACTATTCATGTAATAAGCGAACTTGTTGGTCTATTTCAACATTAAAATACAAGGGGAAAAGTGCAGTAATAAACTCTGGATTGTATACTAGTATAAACAGATTTTATGGCTATACCATCACGGGTTTTTTCGTCTCGAAACGAATTTTATATAAAAATTTATATATATATATATGTAAACGCACAATGTTGATTTTAAATGGAGCTGAAATACATGCGTATCTGCGCCATTGGCGTAGCCAGGATTTTATATCCCCCCCCCCCCCCCCCTCCAATATCAAATCCTGGCTATGCCAATGGGGCTGATATGCATGTTTTTTATATGCAGGTAACCCATATTGGGGAGGGGGAAAATCCACACTATGTATGTATGATTTTATAAAAATTTAATAGTTTAAAAAAAAAAGGTTTGATTGGGGGGGGGGGGGGGGGGTGGCATGACCCCGTACCCCCCTATGCCACTGATCAGCGCTTTCCCAAATCGCAAAACATACCAAATCAAATAAAATCAGTTTATTCGTAAGTACATAAACAGCACCTTAAATTATTGGCGTAGCGTAAACTCTATTAACGTGCCTCTATCCAATTAAGGTTCAGGCACGTCTCTCCCACACCCAGTCTCTAGCATGGCCAGTGGTCGAGTGTGGGACAGATAATTTACTTTTTAATGGGGAAATTTTGAATTATTTATAAAAGGCATAGGGGGGATTTTGATGCGTCGTTGAACCTATGGTATTTAAATAAAAATTAATTTTAATTACTTTAGTGTGACGCTTGTTTTTGACTGGGCATTTCCAAACAGGTAAATGAAAAATGAAAAATTACACAATTTATATGCCCTTAAAAAGATTAAGATTGAAAAAGATTAAAGAGGGCAATTCCAGGAGCCCAAAAATATTAATATAAATTGTTTTTAATATACCCTAGACTCATCCAAAACTATGCCTTCGGGCCAAGACCAAAGTGAAGAACCCGCCCCAAGAGAAGAACCCGACACCAAACCGACCCTAAAAAGGAGACGAGACGCCCCGGACCTACCCCGCCCCAACCACGGGTGGACTGGATAAAAACACCCGAGGACATTTATTTAATTAAAAACATCCACCCCCATACACAATTTATTATTAAAGTATATTAAAAAGAGAGAGAAAAACCCCCAAAAAACCCTTGGTTAAAAGACATATTATATATAGCCCGAGCTTCAAATTATATTTAAAAACATACAACACACAATAATTAATAAAACACATTTACAACAATAGTTGCTTTTTTAAAAAATGATATAAACGCATTAAAAACTAAGGTTATAAGAGGTAGTAAAACGGGGAGCAGGAAAGTGTCACTGCCAGATGACACTAACCACCACCGAGCCACACAAACATACATCATACATCCACCACCAACAAACTACACATTAAAATAATTTTATACAACAACGGCAAACACTAAAAACTAACAAAAAAAACCCCCCAAAACCCCCACAAAACAAACAACCCACACAACCCCCCAAAAAAAAAAAAATAATAAAAAAAAAAAAAAAAAAAAAGGTTCCTGCATGTCAGAAATAGTAGTACTAGAGTTAAACCAGCAAGGGCGTGGCGCCCAACTTAGAAAGGATGTCTTATTGGGGGAGATCTCCAAATGTTAAAAACTTTAACAAAATTGCGAGGTGTATGGTTTAGCGTTACAGAGAGGAGGGTGTCAAATATTTGAATGGCCCCTTAGGTTGTATCCATTTTCCTTCTTGGATTTGTGATTGTTTATTATTAAAGTATAAAATTAAAGTTTGTTTTGTTTAATGGCACCACTAGAGCACATTGATTTATTAATCATCTGCTATTGGATGTCAAACATTTGGTAATCTCGACATATAGTCTTAATGAGAAAACCCGCTACAGTTTTCCATTAGTAGCAAGGGATATTCTATATGCACCACCCATAGACAGGATAACACATACCACGGCCAGTCGTGGTGCACTAGCTGGGACGAGAAATAGCCCAATGGACCCACTGACGGGGATCGATCCCAGACCGACCGCGCATAAAGCGAGCGCTTTACCACTCGTCTAAATC
>NC_054704.1:102548639-102583549 GCF_016097555.1 Gigantopelta aegis
TATTTCAAACTTGTTTCGTAAAATGTTTTTAACTTCATTGATATTTAATATTTTTTTCTGTACTTTCATACAGTAGATATAATATTTAATGTTGATAATCAACCAATTTACAAAGTTAATATTACACTATTCTATACTGAAACCATGATAATGTTGTGTCTTTTACACATCGAAAAAGAATAACATAATATTTTTCCCATTTCTTTGTATCATACATGTATCCTTCATTTGCATATTTCAATTGTGCTTTTGGAATGACAGTTTGTGAATTTAACATATTATACATATGTTTACAACCGCTTTTGTCTTTTAATAAATGTTTTATTTTAAACGGGAAAACAGGATTTTTAAGACTTGTGAAAGTGTCATCGTTTATGTTTTCTAATTTGTTTATAAATGATTTAACAGCATTTGTTATTGACGCATATTCCAAGAAATTTGTATTTATATGATATTTTGTTATAAACTGTTCGTATGTTAAAACATCACCTTGTTCGTTTAATAAATCTAAATAAATGTGATACCATTATTTATTACATACCCATTAAATCTTACTATATAAATACAGTTCTGAATACAAGAATTGAATACAACTTTCCGTATTCAACTCAACTGCCGGAACTATACCGTATTCAACGCTACTATTTATAGCACATGGTTACCGGGAATGCCCTTCGCGATATGTAAACAAAGTTTGTGCTTGGTTTGTTTAAAATGTTATTTTGTGGAAAATTTGAACTGAAAACAGACGAAAACGGTGACAAATATTTACAATTTAATGAGCGCGATACCAAAACTTGAGACGGGAACACTACTAACCAACGAGCTTTTAATCCACGATAGTTAAGGTCGACGACAGTCACTTTTTGGACCCCTGTTTTGGCTTCGTTACATCGTACACAATTCTTATTCTTTTTCAATAAATAAAACATCTCCAACCGTAATTTGTGATATGATATATTTGACAAAAGGTACGTTTTATTTCTTTCATCTTTCAAAACTTCAAATTAATATTTTGTCCAGAATTATGAAAAATAAAAAAAGGTACCGACCTGTAAACAGCGTTGTCTGCTTGTTATAGGAATTTGACAGGGGTCAAGGTTAGTAGACTAGTTTTTATTTTAATGTGGCGCAGCATTGTAATAATACAGCTAATTTTGAATTTAAATGACGTCAGTATTCCAATGATGTCACTTTGCATCTTACAGTAACCATAAACTGGGTACATGACGTTTCCTTTTTGGAAAAATTCCATTTTTTTTTTTAACATTACTAATGTACCTGGATGTCTTTGAACAAAATTTTGTGATTAAAAAATTGCTCCTTTTACGAAATATGGATTTCTAGTGAAATTACGGTAAGATATGCTATATTTATTGTGTTATAAGCCAAAACAAGGGTGCGAAAAGTGACTGTCGTCGACTTTAGCAACAATGCCGTCTCCCCACGTAGAAAACTTGAATGAACTGTCAACCGGATTATGCAGTGGAGCGATGATTTATGGAGATACATTTAACATAAACTTAAACTTTTCAGCATCGAATAATCCCATGAACATCAATAAAAGAAAACACACCGATGACGACTCGGACACTGAGTGAACAATTCTTGACATTTTTCTTCGTTTATAAAACTGGCACGCTGAAGGTTTTCTGACGTATTACGAGCAAATTAAATATTATATATTGATCGTGAATTTTAGCTATTACATTGTCTTTAAAAGGCATTTCAAACAATATCATTAAAATTATAGGTAACTTTTCACTCGTTCTTTCTTATTTCTGTTTATTGTTTAAATAGAACTATATTCCTATGTGTAATAATTGGTGGTTCTTCGGTCCGCGTAGTAACACATCTGACCTAGTTGTGTAAATTTAGAAATCCCCATCATTAGCTAGCAGTGTTACAATTTCTGAATTATTATTTGGGAAAAAACATTCCAATTTAGGGTATGTAATAAATACAAAACTGCGGCATCGGGGTTTCCTGCAGGAAATACACTCGTGGAATACAGAAATCAGAAAACCACATATATGTAGTTTTGTCTATTGATATAATGTTTGTATATAAATGATTTGTTACCTATACATATTTTGCTGTTATTCCAGATATTAATACTTTTTGTATATCTATGCAGCTGGACAGTGTTTCTCTCCAAAACCTATTGCGAATATGTTCTATTTTGCGCGTAAGGAAATAATCACCTTGTTTAATCATGTCTGTTAACGATATGTTTGTAATTGACATAAACAAAGTGATCCGCTTTGAATTATTTAAAAACATTCTTCGAATCCATGTACATTTCAATGCTGTTATAAAATTATTTATGTTTATCATTTTAATACCACCCCTTTCATAATCTTGCGTTATTAAATTTCGTTTAAATTTTTCAGTTTTACTCTGCCAGATAAATTAAAAAAATAATGTATTTATATGTTTTATCAGAATTTCATTTGGATTCGGTAAAGCTATTAATAGGTGAGTTAACTTTGACATTATTAACGTTTTCAATACTGTTATTCTTCCTAAAACCGTCAATCTTCTGTAAGACCATACTTTCATAAATTTTTGTACTTCTGATATTTTTTAATCATAATTCAGTTCGATTATATGTTCCATGTTCACTGAAAAGTTGATACCAAGCAGGTTAAAATGAGTTTAACTCCATTCTAACTTCCATCTCGTATGATGGAATACATCCTTAGAAAACCTTTTCGTTCCTATCCAAATAGCTTTAGATTTGGAAAACTTTATTTTTAGGCCTGATATATATGCATAGTAGTCTAAAACCGAAAGTATATTGTACAGGGACTCGGGAGATTTGTTCTTAAGAACGGCGGACATTAAGCGGGTCTTTGGACTACATGTATTTAGTAATCACGGATTTGTTCTTAAGAACGGCGGACATTAAGCGGGTCTTTGGACTACATGTATTTAGTAATCACGGATTTGTTCTTAAGTACGGCGGACATTAAGCAGGTCTTTGGACTACATGTATTTAGTGATCACGGATTTGTTCTTAAGAACGGCGGACATTAAGCAGGTCTTTGGACTACATGTATTTAGTGATCACGGATTTGTTCTTAAGAACGGCGGACATTAAGCAGGTCTTTGGACTACATGTATTTAGTGATCACGGATTGGTTCTTAAGTACGGCGGACATTAAGCAGGTCTTTGGACTACATGTATTTAGTGATCACGGATTTGTTCTTGAGAACGGCGGACATTAAGCAGGTCTTTGGACTACATGCATTTAGTGATCACGGATTTGTTCTTGAGAACGGCGGACATTAAGCAGGTCTTTGGACTACATGCATTTAGTGATCACGGATTTGTTCTTGAGAACGGCGGACATTAAGCAGGTCTTTGGACTACATGTATTTAGTGATCACGGATTGGTTCTTAAGAACGGCGGACATTAAGTGGGTGTTTGGACTACATGTATTTAGTGATCACGGATTGGTTCTTGAGAACGGCGGACATTAAGTGGGTATTTGGACTACATGTATTTAGTGATCACGGATTTGTTCTTAAGAACGGCGGACATTAAGTGGGTGTTTGGACTACATGTATTTAGTGATCACGGATTTGTTTTTAAGAACGGCGGACATTAAGCAGGTCTTTGGACTACATGCATTTAGTGATCACGGATTTGTTCTTGAGAACGGCGGACATTAAGCTGGTCTTTGGACTACATGTATTTAGTGATCACGGATTGGTTCTTAAGTACGGCGGACATTAAGCAGGTCTTTGGACTACATGTATTTAGTGATCACGGATTGGTTCTTAAGTACGGCGGACATTAAGCAGGTCTTTGGACTACATGTATTTAGTGATCACGGATTGGTTCTTAAGTACGGCGGACATTAAGCAGGTCTTTGGACTACATGTATTTAGTGATCACGGATTGGTTCTTAAGTACGGCGGACATTAAGCTGGTCTTTGGACTACATGTATTTAGTGATCACGGATTGGTTCTTAAGTACGGCGGACATTAAGCAGGTCTTTGGACTACATGTATTTAGTGATCACGGATTTGTTCTTGAGAACGGCGGACATTAAGCAGGTCTTTGGACTACATGCATTTAGTGATCACGGATTTGTTCTTGAGAACGGCGGACATTAAGCAGGTCTTTGGACTACATGCATTTAGTGATCACGGATTTGTTCTTGAGAACGGCGGACATTAAGCAGGTCTTTGGACTACATGTATTTAGTGATCACGGATTGGTTCTTAAGAACGGCGGACATTAAGTGGGTGTTTGGACTACATGTATTTAGTGATCACGGATTGGTTCTTGAGAACGGCGGACATTAAGTGGGTATTTGGACTACATGTATTTAGTGATCACGGATTTGTTCTTAAGAACGGCGGACATTAAGTGGGTGTTTGGACTACATGTATTTAGTGATCACGGATTTGTTTTTAAGAACGGCGGACATTAAGCAGGTCTTTGGACTACATGCATTTAGTGATCACGGATTTGTTCTTGAGAACGGCGGACATTAAGCTGGTCTTTGGACTACATGCATTTAGTGATCACGGATTGGTTCTTAAGAACGGCGGACATTAAGCAGGTCTTTGGACTACATATATTTAGTGATCACGGATTGGTTCTTGAGAGCGGCGGACATTAAGCAGGTCTTTGGACTACATGTATTTAGTGATCACGGATTGGTTCTTGAGAACGGCGGACATTAAGCAGGTCTTTGGACTACATGTATTTAGTGATCACGGATTGGTTCTTAAGAACGGCGGACATTAAGTGGGTATTTGGACTACATGTATTTAGTGATCACGGATTTGTTCCTAAGAACGGCGGACATTAAGCAGGTCTTTGGACTACATGTATTTAGTGATCACGGATTTGTTCTTGAGAACGGCGGACATTAAGTGGGTATTTGGACTACATGTATTTAGTGATCACGGATTTGTTCTTGAGAACGGCGAACATTAAGTGGGTGTTTGGACAACATGTATTTAGTGATCACGGATTTGTTTTTAAGAACGGCGGACATTAAGCAGGTCTTTGGACTACATGCATTTAGTGATCACGGATTTGTTCTTGAGAACGGCGGACATTAAGCAGGTCTTTGGACTACATGTATTTAGTGATCACGGATTGGTTCTTGAGAACGGCGGACATTAAGCAGGTCTTTGGACTACATGCATTTAGTGATCACGGATTGGTTCTTAAGAACGGCGGACATTAAGCAGGTCTTTGGACTACATGTATTTAGTGATCACGGATTGGTTCTTGAGAACGGCGGACATTAAGCAGGTCTTTGGACTACATGCATTTAGTGATCACGGATTGGTTCTTAAGAACGGCGGACATTAAGCAGGTCTTTGGACTACATGTATTTAGTGATCACGGATTGGTTCTTGAGAACGGCGGACATTAAGCAGGTCTTTGGACTACATGTATTTAGTCATCACGGATTTGGTCTTAAGAACGGCGGACATTAAGCAGGTCTTTGGACTACATGTATTTAGTGATCACGGATTGGTTCTTAAGAACGGCGGACATTAAGCAGGTCTTTGGACTACATGTATTTAGTGATCACGGATTGGTTCTTGAGAACGGCGGACATTAAGCAGGTCTTTGGACTACATGTATTTAGTAATCACGGATTTGGTCTTAAGAACGGCGGACATTAAGCAGGTCTTTGGACTACATGTATTTAGTGATCACGGATTTGTTCTTAAGAACGGCGGACATTAAGTGGGTGTTTGGACTACATGTATTTAGTCATCACGAATTTGTTCTTAAGAACGGCGGTCATTTTGGAAGATTGCAATGCCCGTAGTGGATTGCCTTTTTGCATCAAATTTTGTAAACTAAACAAACATGTACGAGTAAACTGAATTTGGTGTTTCAAGCTTTTTCCTTTATAATTATATGTGATGCATACTGCACACACACACACACACACACACACACACACACACACACACACACACACACTAAACATCACATGTCATCATGTTAGGAATGCTGATATACCTCAAGGACCGGTCAGGATTTCTAAATGGTGTGCTGTTGAGTTAAACTATATTCAGGGAGAACACCGAGGAGTCGCTATGTAGTGTATTGTATATATTCAAAACAAATTTCAGGTGAAAGTAATAACTGTAGACATTAAAT
Organism: Gigantopelta aegis; assembly: GCF_016097555.1. NCBI lineage: Eukaryota > Metazoa > Mollusca > Gastropoda > Neomphalida > Peltospiridae > Gigantopelta > Gigantopelta aegis. The sequence goes on from NC_054704.1 coordinate 102,554,790, forward strand.
GTAAAACATGTTTCATTTGATTGTTTTAGCAGTAAACATCGGTATATTATTTTATATTGGGTGTCACCCGCTACCGTTTGGGACTTTAGGCACACAATATTTGAAAACCGATTGCAATACGTGCTGTACAGTTGTTTCCAGGCCTGGTATAGGTGAATCTGCTTACAAGATGATTTCTTCTTAAACCTGTATAACTAGATAGATCATCTGTTGTCGTTCCCATTCTGGACTGTTTAGTGCTAATTGTAGGAATATCTCCCCAAATACTATTGCATATTAGCAACCATAAGAACGAGCGCTGACAAAGGTTTTAAAGAAAACATTGACTGTTTTTTAGGTTGTGCCACCATGTTTATTTATATAATAATTGCGCTTCTAGAAAGATGAACAGCATTTTATCCTTAAGCGTTACCTAGGCCAGATCCAACATTATATCTCTAACGATGGCCAATTGATGGCCTGGTGTACAAGCATGTATCTTTGAAAGTAACCCAGAGACTGCCCAATGACATCAGTTCCATGTTACTCTTTCGTTTTGAGAACAACTTATTCAAGATTGTCCAAGCAGCCTTCTTCGGTTTAAGTTTTCGTCAGATATTTTTTCTTGTTGTGGTGTATTTTCCAAAGACCAGGGAGCGACACTTGACCTCTTGCGCAACCAGAAAAAAACATACATGTTCCAACATGGGTAATTGGCATTGTCTTCAAATGGTCCTTTCTGTGGCTGTTACAATTTTGTTCATGGAATGCAATAGACACATAAATCTATGCTACTCATGCCAGGTTTTGTGCTGCCTACTTCTTTGTCTAGTCATGGCATCTTTGTTGCTTTTTGGATGAAACCCATATTATTATCATAGTTTAATAACATGTTCTGTCATTCATGTTATATAGCCAAGCACCTTCCAAATTAAAAAAATATATATCTGGCTGGCCTTTACTAGGAACGTTTGTCTCTTTCATTAAATTAATTAACATTACAACTGCTAAAATATCACATGGCAGCCTTCATACGTACATGCATATTTTGTTCATAAATTGGTTGTTCCACAACAGTTTAAGATAATTAAAAAATATATCTCTCCTGTAATGATATTTCGACCATCTCAAGTTGCATTATTTCTAAGCCTTTCTTCCGGACAGAAAATCAATCGCTACTCAGATAATGTATACCCCAGTACTCAGATTGTATATGTTTATAGCCTTGAATATGTTAGTTATTTGCATTCATATGCTATATTCATAGTCACCTCTTAGACGCGGAACATCATATAACCAGCATACTAGTATATATGTCGAAAGCAGGCGCGGATGCAGGATTTCTGAAACGGTGTGTGTGTGTGTGTGTGTGTGTGTGTCCAAATGTGATATTTTTTTTTTTTAAGCATTTAGAGCAGTTAATATAATCACGTTTCTTCTTATAGTCCTGGCTCGGGGGGTGGGGTGGGGTGGGGTAGTTCGCATACATTTCTCTTTTAGAGAGTTAACTTAAATTTTCTTGTTCTATATGCCAAGGTCTTCAGAAAAAGTTTCGGTAACACTTCCAGGTTAAGTACGTTTTCTCAGCAGAGCACATTTATGATTTTTGGTTGGTCGCGAAAAGGCTAAAATGACAATATTAGAGTTTCATACAATAAATAATTACTTGACACCCATCGATGATTCATTTTGATTTATTTCAATTGTTTGGGTATTACTGACTATATTTTAGCATTATTCATTACCATAAACCTGAGTTGGGGTACACAATAACCTTATTTTACATATTTTTACTCTGAAATCGCTTTCGATTTGAAAATAGCTAAAAGTTTAATGGCTTGTCAGTCAACCAATACTGTAAGCAGAGTTCCACAAATTGGGGAAAAGTTTCTTCATTAAATGCTCATAGCCACAGCATTGCGGTTTCAGTGATTCAACAGTTTCAGGGTCGAGATGACTCTGCAAGGCATGCATGGTGGTGTGGGCATTATAGAACGCACGCTGGATATGAGGAAGAATACCATGACTGGTCGGGGGCAGATTTTCGAGAGAGCTGCCTTTACTGAAATCTAAAACCTGCATGGAGGTCACAGAAACTTGTGATATAACATTTGTGGTATCTCAGCACCTTCACCGAATAATGCTCAGCATTGCGAATCATGGCTGTAGAGAGGACTGAATATCTTTTCTTGTTACCTGGTAGAGTGCAATGGAGTATTGCCGAGATTTAGAAGTATTTCCACGAAGATGACGACAGATTAGTTTCTCCAGAAGACAGAATACGTTTGTTGTTTTTTGAACGCCTGAAAGTCTGTTTTGGTAGATGTGTTCCTGGTTCGATGGAACTGTGTTCAATTGGTACAGTATTGGGGCGCCTCCTTCTCTCATTGTCCTTTACGGACGGGTCATCCAAGTACATGTCGAACACATAGTCACATTGGCCAATCTAACGATAAACATCAGAAAATGACATGAAAACTCAGAGGAGATCCTGACAGTTGGAAAGGCCAGTAAAACGAACCTTATGAACAATGGCCATGATGTCTATAACAAATGACAAGTTTCTCTGATGTGTATATTCATAGTCCTCAGTCTTGAGATGAGTCTCTAATGCTAGTCACATATCCACCGATTTGGGATAAGGCGCCCGTACGGGCCCAAATTTCTGGGAAAATTTGCAAAATCTCACGGCGGCCGTAAGGGTGCTGTGATTATCCTGCGGGCACCTTAGCGATCTTTCCTCGCCGTAGGGCGCATCGGAAGCTTTTAGCGCGGAGTTAAAAGTTCCCGATGTGTCGTAGAAATTGTTATTGGCTGTAAACCCGTACACACGTTGTATACAGCATCGCATGGGCACTGCATGGGTCTAGTATGGCCCCCGCAACATTCGTACGGATGGCACTGAATTTCGGGCCCCTCAAATCGTACGGCACCCATACAATTTCTAAGATCATCGTACAAGTATCTTACGATGTCCGTGCGAGGCCCTCACGAACCCCGTATGATGTGTAAAAACCGTACGAATATCTCACGGCTCCTGTCCGACTGCAGGTGCAGCTTACCTACAGACGCATCGCGATTGGAGTCGAGAAAACTTCAAAAGGCACCACGCGGGCCCCGCTGAATATGTGACTGCTACACATGGATGCCGCAGACTCCTGCAATACCCCCGATTTTCCGAAATCATAGAAATCCGCCGTAGGTAGAACATATTTTACGGGGCCCGGTGGATATGTGACTGTAGCATAACTCTTTGAGTAGCTGGCTTTCTCTGCGCTGATCATCATCCCGTTGTTGAATCTCAAAATAATGAAAGCCACCAGAAACAAGCCACAGCAAACAATGACGAAGATAGCGAAGGAGGTGAATATTGTGGAGAAAATGACTGAAATCGCCCGTCATCGTGGCCTCACAACAAAGGACCTTTTGAAATATCATGTCACACCCTCCCCTCTCCTGTTAAGTGACAACGATATGATGACCAGCCCACCTCTACTAAACAGGAGGAAATGTTCTGGCCTTCAAAAAACAAGAAGCTTCTTCTGGAGAAACTAATCTATCGTCATTTTCGTAGAAATACTTCTGCATCTCGGCAATACGCCACTTTACTCGACCAGGTAACAAGAAAATATGAGAGATGGCAGTGTGTCATGGTTTACGAAGGCAAAGAAAAAGGGCTGGCCCACCTTCTATGATCATTTGAAGAAGATGACCTTCGTGTACCCATTCATGTCTTGGATTCTCTTGAGGCAGGACATAAAGTATGTGTCCTAATCTCCAATGATGTAATTGTCGCCCTGCTCTACCACATCCCCGTATTGCTGCAACATGACCTTGATGAGCTGTGGGTACGAACTGGAGTGGGAGATTCCACTCGGTAGGTGTGTGTCCCTTCATACTCTGTTGGACATCCTTGGTCATCAGCAATGTACAGTATTCCCAGCTTTGTACAGCCTTACAGGGTGTGACATCACTAGCAAAGATGGTACGAAGAACGCAGCTTTGAAAGCAGAACTGGAGAAGTTTCTCAAAAACTATGGGAGATAGTCAACCCTCTCTACAGTCATGATTCGCAATGCTGAGTATTATTTGGTGAAGGTGCTGAGATACCACAAATGTTATACCACAAATGTATGTGACCTCCATACAGAGATTTTCGATTTCAGTAAAGACAGCTCTCTCGACAACCTGCGTTCGACCAGCCACAGTATCCTGCCTAATATCCAGCGTGCGTTCTATAATGCCCACACCACCATGCATGCCTTGCAGAGCCATCTCGACCCTGAAACTGTTGGATTACTGAAACCACAAGATTTTGGCTATGAGCACGACCAAGGTCAGTTAATGCATGCAACATCGCAGAAACCCCTTGGTGTTAATTGATCAGTCATATGCTCATGTCATAAGTGTATCAGGTCAATTTGCCCTTGCAGGATGGCTGAGGTCAAATGTTGCAAATTCTGTCGGTGTAAGAAAACATCACTCAATTCATGTAAAAATGTAATTGCCTGATATGATTAGCTTGAGTTCTGCTGTGTTTTGGTATGTTTGAAACTGTTGCACTAATAATGAAGTACTCTTTAAATAGTAGTATTTAGGACAGTTATCAATGATAAATAATGATAATTCATGAACGTTTCATTTGTACTATATTAAACACCATGTATAGGCCTGATGTTTTTAATGCTTCAACATTATTCTTTATTAATGTGGACTTTTTGATTGGATGGGGTTTTTAATTATTATCTGGGATATGGTAGGGAGGAGGAGGGGTGAAGAATTTATGTATTTGACTCTCTCTCTTTTAAGTGCCACTTGAAATGTTCTTCTATATGGTTTAAACAATATTTATTTCACAAAAGAAATGGATTGGCAAACAGGCCATTGGCCTATATTAATGGCTCTCCACACATACTTTGTTACACACATATATCAGTTTACATGTTCTTCAGAGAATTAGAAACAATTAAATAATTTGCACTCAACATAAAAACAAGTCTAAATGACTATTAAATTAATATACTTGTCCATGCGTACACGTACCCACGTACATAAATATACCCGATTTCCTAAGATTAACTTACATCAGTGATTCTCGCCCACAGTACAGCAGCCAAACTTGCAAGTGACAATGTGATGTAGGATAAATGGCTTTAAGAAATTAAAACGTGAAGCGTTTTGACAATTCGAAAAAGTTATGAATAGATTCTGCCAGACGTAAATTAAGGTCCAGAGGGTAATCATTATTACCATATAGCACTGTATGGAGATCAAAACCACCATTATAAAAATACATTGTTGTACGAATGTTATATCATATAGAGGACAGACAAATAGGAAATGTAACGTATCTTCATATGTTCTTCTATATTCGAAGTTATGTCTGATTCAGTATTCTGTGTCCATTTTGGACGCCATCTCGGAATTAAGCCAATTAGGTCAACTCCAAAAAATCACAGTAATGGTACCATCAATTATTTGGGGTTAAACATATTTATAGACACAAAGATTAACTTCTTGTGACACTTACTTTAGGAGATACGGTCATTTGACAAAATGCCCTAAAATTGTTTATTTTAGGTAGGGATAAAATGGGCCCCATGGGTATCATCCAGCAACCCGAGGTATCAAATTGAAAACTGTATTGCTCTGAGCACTTGATGAAAAAACTTTTAGCCAATTTGTGGAACTCTACTTACAGTATTCGTTGACTGAGAAGCCATTAGACTTTGAGCTACTTTCAAATTGAAAGCGATTTCTGAGTAAAAAATATGTAAAATAAGGTCATTTTGCACCTCAAACCTAGGCTTATGGCAATGAATAATGATAAAATATAGTCAGTAATACCCAAACAATTGAAATAAATCAAAATGAATCATCTATGGGTGTCAAATAATTATTTATTGCATACAACTCCAATATCGTCATTTTAGCCTTTTGGCGACCAACCAAAAATCATAAATGTGCTCTGCTGAGAAAACGTACTTAACCTGGAAGTGATACCGAAACCTTTTCTGAAGGCCTTGGCATACAGAACAAGAAAATTTCAGTTAACTCTCTAAAAGAGAAATGTATGCGAACTACCCTCCCCCCCCCCTCCCCAGAGCCTATATTATTAAAGGTTATGGGCGGTTTTCAAAAAAGGGGGAGGGGTGTCCGGACCCCTGGACCCCCCCCCCCCCCCCCTGGATCCACTACTGGAAAGACCGTAGGCACATGTCTTCAATCACTCTTCGAATAATACAATAACTTGATCATAACATGCACAATATTACTTATGAAACAAACTACAGGTGAAAGAAAATTATATCCGCCCCTATTGCACCCAGTGTGAAACTTCTACATATTATAAACAGAATGGACTGGTTATTGCATTCACTCGGGTTCTTTCCTGTAGAACACACATGAAATGAATTACGTATCTTCCTGGTCAGTCTTGTAAATCTTCAACAATTTCAAACGAAAGTGTGGCAAGCCATTCCCAAAGACAATTTGCAATGCCTCATCTCCAGTATTATATGTGATACTGGGGCATTGGTCATTCATAACTAAGTCTTGTTTTATAGATTTACTTTCGAACATTTGTTTGCAGACATAGTCGAACAAAAACCAAAATTGAAAATAAAATATTATCACATGATTACTGCAATGATTTAACACACAGATGCAAGCAGAAGATCACAAAACTCGAGGCAATATTTCAATATTCATATTATATCTCAACTAGATGTAACCCGTCGAACCCACGGGATGGTTTATATGGGGTGGTGGCCCTACACAGCCCCTCCCCCCTCAAAAAAGAAACAAACAAACGAAAAAAACCCCACAAGAAACAAATTACTGTCATGTAGATGGCAAACGCTCATTAGCGGAGGCTATATACACAGCCGCCGTGTAAGCCTACCTGTGTGTAGCCACTTACGTGTTTAGTACAAATATGGCGACATTCATGACGGTTGTATTTATGGAATTCATATTTGTATACAATATTTAGAACGATGTAAGTATTATAGTCGACTGGTCCTGAGCACAAAAGGATCCTTACGAAATGCGGCACTGGCTAAATACAAATAATGTCGTCAGCAGTGCAAATCAAAAGTGGACAAGCGGTCAGAACGATGAAAAATGATAAAACGGCCTTGCGTATTATATTATAGATTGAAACAAATACCTGGGATGATGTAATACCAGTGAAGGAAATAAAATAGCTGGGATCATGTAATACCAGTGAAGGAAATAAAATAGCTGGGATCATGTAATACCAGTGGAGGAAATAAAATAGCTGGGATCATGTAATACCAGTGGAGGAAATAAAATAGCTGGGGGAGGGGGCTTAAAGCAATATATTTCAAAATGCCCAAAGGTGACAGAATGTCATTCGCCGGAAATACGTTCTGGGATATGTCATTAAACAAAATCAACAATAAAAGAAACAAAATTTAGACTTTCGAGAATAATGCCATTTCTCTGCCGGACTATTGCTTACTCCATTAGTATACATACTTGAATGATGTCGAGGAATGGAACTATTGGCTTGCGAACATGAGCTTTATGGCGATGTATGTCTATGATAGAAGAATACAGTTATTTGTGAATCTTCCAATGGTATTTGTGCCTCTGGCATTAGATATGCTCGCCTGTGTTCCAAATAAAAAAAGAAAGAAATCATTTATTTAACGACGCACTCAACACATTTTATTCACGGTTATATGGCGTCAGACATATGGTTAAGGACCACACAGATTTTGAGAGGAACCCCGCTGTCGCCACTTCATGGGCTACTCTTTCCGATTAGCAGCAAGGGATCTTTTATTTGGACTTCCCACAGGCAGGATAGCACAAACCATGGCCTTTGTTGAACCAGTTATGGATCACTGGTCAGTTCAAGTGGTTTACACCTACACATTGAGCCTTGCGGAGCACTCACTCAGGGTTTGGAATCGGTATCTGGATTAAAAAAACCATGCCTCGACTGAGATCCGAACCCAGTACCTACCAGCGTGTTGACCGATGGCCTAACCACGTTCCAAATAAAGAATCACACTTGCAGGTGCTGTTCGTCTGAACACAATTACAAGTGGGCACCCAGGGAACATTTTGTTCAGTATCACGTCGCGAATCACTATCCAAGATTCTGAGATCGCGACACAATTCTAAAACGTATCACGTAATTGTCAGCAATTGTAGTGAGTCAATACAGTACAGGTGAAAATAAAACAAATAATAAAAATGATTACAATCTCGTCCCAAAACCTCAACATATTAATGAAATATAATAGGCCTAAATTAGACATTCGCTACTTCAATTTTGATTGGATAGTTCCCAAACATGGTACTATGATTCTCTGGGGCAGTCTTCACAAAGTAATAAAAAATATTTTTGAAATTTTGAATTTGTCATTTTTTAAATTACATTTTAAGAATTTAAAGACAAATTTAACATTGAAAATGTTAACGTCTACCCTCGTCTAAAGGTTTGTTTGGATAGTTCTGAAATTAAGTATAATGATTCTTAGGGGCAGTCTTCACAAACTAATAGATATTTTGTAAATTGTGAATTTAAAAAAACACATTAAAAAACCCCAAACAAATTAAATAAAAATTTAACATTTAAAGTTTTCCAAGTTTATGTTCTCTTAAAGTTTTAAATTTAAAAGACCAATAAAAATTTAACATTAAAAATGTGAAAATCTATCTTCTTGTAGAGCTTTTATGAGGTAGTTCTGAAACGTGGTACTATACGATAACATATAAATAGTTCTATAGCCTCTGTTAGGAATTAGCGAGAAAAATTAAGCAGGGTTACGTCCCCTAACCGCTCTCCAGTTCCAGCGCGTTCTGCTAACAGCAAGAATAGCCGATGACCACAGCTGTTTGCAAACCTTCAGCTGAGATGTATGCATGCCAGCCCCTGGCATCATAAATGTCCCCACCTATGCTTTAAAAATAAAGAATGATACATGTAAAAATTAAGTTGATGAAACTGCGTTTTGTTATAACTGACCATGTGTTAAATTTAGGAGATGAATCTAGCTAGCTGTCACCCACTAGTCTGGAGGAAATTGGGCCAAAACAGCCCAACCTTGCTGAAAATGGCGTACATGAGGTTTTGACTGATTTTCACTCCTTAAATGCCCTTCTTTGAGAAACTGATGGGTACCGGTGCAGTACTCTCGGGGAAAATCCGCTACTGAAAATGGAGACCAAGATGGCCACCATCAAAGAGACAATTTTGTAACTTTTCAACTAAACATCACATATAATACCACTTTTTCTATGTTCTTAGGGTCAAGGAATCCATTTGTCAGGTTATTTTTGGATTTCACGGTCAAGAAACATCTCAGTATCAAGTTAATGGTTATTTATTCCCAAAATTCACCAATTTGAAAGTATCTCAGCTAATATTTCAGACTATTTGAGAATCTGATAATTATAGCATGTGAATTTCTTTAATTTTCTAGCTCTTTATGATATCCTGGGTTGTGCCTTTGGTGGAGTGGAGAAGATGATGTCAGGTAAAAGATACTCACAAAATGTTCCGGCTCTTCGGATGGTGGCTGAAGTTTTACTGTCTCCACATATGAACAACATGGCTAGTATTGATGATTTGGATAAATTCCGTCTTAAAGTCTCATCTGAAAGTCCAACCTCAAAACTTTGGGTAGATAACCTCATCCGACCAGTAAACATAATGATGTTGTTCATAAGAGCTCAGAGGGAATTTGACTGGTACCTGCACCTTTATGCAACTCATAAGATGATCCATTATTTCCATGTAGCAGCGCATGTCAATTATGCAAGATATGGTACATACTATGTTCATTCTATGTTGCTGTTACCACCAGAAGTCAAATCACAGTTTGTGAAGGGTGAACACACAGTGGGCCTTACACCTGGCATTATGAATAGAATATGGACTGATCAAGGCATTGAGACTACATACATGTAGTCAGGATACAATGCAGGTGGACCATGTAGAGCAGAAAATATCCTCAATGAGAAAGCTTTGGCACGCTGGGCATTATCCCTGCCAACAGAAATCCAGATAAAGCAGGATCTGAGAGAGAGGACTGGTAAACAACTCCAACAGGAACAGGGACACAAACATAAATAGGAAATATCTAGACGCATCACTACAGTTGCACAGGACAGAGACAAGCTAAAGGAAAAAATGGCCACAGTTGTTGATCCTTTGAATCCAGTTGGTCACCCTAAGAGTGGTCCCATCAATATTGTTACTGGAAAGCTTGCCCATCCTGCTGTAAATGTTCATGACTCTGTTCGTCTTGGTAATGCTTCTAAGGAGGAGTATGAGCGTAATCTACCCTCAGGATTCTATGACACAATCAGTGCAGGTGTGAAGACTATGGCCCATAGTGCTCGTTGCTCCAAATCCACACGAAAACCTGTTGCTAATCCCAATACCATCATTAACCGTGCACTGCCAATATTGAGCTCTGGAGACATTGATTTGCCTGCAATCGTCGCCACTGAACTGTCATATGTTGTGACATCACTCTTCCAACCCAGTGGTGAAATACGGCCAGCAACTGAGTCCAAGCTCATAAATAGTCTAGCTAGCATAAAGTCATACAGAAGATACCAAAGCCAGACACTGTTATCATTGATGGAGTCGCCATGTTATGGGCCATGTGCTGGCCTGCTGATGGGACAGTTCTTGATCTGGTGCATGGCGTGGCAAGCTATGTGACTCAGCAGCTTACACCATCTATGTTAGGTGTGCATCTGATTATCTGACCGCGATTATCGTGATTTTAGTATTAAGGGTGGTACGAGAGCAGCACGAGCTGATGATACCATTAGCGAAGAGTACACACTCACACTAGATTCACCCCTCCCAACTCAGACAGTTTTTCTCAAAGTCGTAGAAAACAAAGTTCAGCTAATTATCACTAACAATATCTGGGTGTATGTTGAGGGTCACCTATCAGCCCAACAATATATTATCGTCACTGGCCCTAAACAAATTCCCATTAAAGTGACTGCAGCTTCACCAGGACGTGTGGACTGTGAAGGTCTTCGTAACTCACAAGAAGAAGCAGATAATACCATTATTCATCATATGGTTGACAGTGTGAGAAAACATGGAGCCCATACAATGTATGTCAAATGCAGTGATAAGATGTTTTTGTCCTTCTCTGTCATTTTAAGCATACTCTAAATCTTGTTGCTCAGGTCTTCATGGTCCTAATATCACAGAAAATGAAGCCCATTAATATCAACCAAACTGTAAAAACCAATCTACTATCAATGCATGCAATAACAGGCTGTGACACAGTCAGTAAACCATATGGCATTGGCAAGCCCACAGCACTGACTGCTCTGAAGAAAGGACATCACCCTCCATGTCTGGGAGACCTCAGGAAGACCTCAGGGAGACCACTGACCACCTTGTAGATAAGGGAACATCATTCATTGGATCTTGCTATGGGAATCCCTCATCATTCACCACAATGTCAGAAATAAGATTCTACAATTGGAAAAGGTGGACAGCGCCAGAGTGGAAGATTCAAACTTGAAACCCTTCCTCCAACAACAGAAGCCTTTTCTCTGCACATCTGCCGAGCTCACTACCAAGATGCAGTCTGGCGCTCTGCAGCCAATCCAGACCCTCCTCCTATGGAACCATCTGAATACGGTTGGGAGAAGGATCTCACTACAAGGTCCCTAGTGCCAGTACAGCTCCCTCCAAACACACCCATTGCTCCTGACTTGGTACTGAAGTTGATAGGTTGCAACTGTCATTCAAAAGAATGTTGCAAATCAAAGCGCTGTTCATTTCATCATGACAACGCCTGTATTAGAGGATGAAGATGTGGATGAGTTAACCGATGATGATGAAGATGACTTTGTAGAGGAAGAAGATGATGACTGATTATGTTGAACCTCTAATAGTCATTAAATGGAAATTATTGTCTTGACTTGTAATGTGGAAGGAACATTGTCCTTAATATCATTTATCAACATTGAGATATTAATGTCATTAGTAAATTGTCTTTATCAAAATGACATGAAAGATATGTATTTTATACATTATTGCCCTGTTTTTCAGTTGAGATATGTTAAAATTGGTGCATTTCAAGAATAAATGACTTTGAGCTTGACCGTAATGTCTTACCTTGACTTTAAAAGTTAACCTGCAAAATGGATTCATTGACCTCCAAAACATAGAAAAAGTGGTATTATATGTTACTCTGTGACATTTAGTTGAAAAGTTACAGAACTTCCTCTTTGATGGCGGCCATCTTTTACTCCATCTTAAATACTGCCAGTAACTAGCCAGTCTATACTTCCTCTACACAATTTTCTGCACACGCGCCTGTTTGACTAAAAATATTGTTTTTGCTGCAAATTAATTAGGCCTATATACATTGCATTATAAAGTGTAACATTTGCTGTAATAAGAGCTAAATATATAATTTAACCTAAAAACATCAACCTATAGTAAGAGTACTTGTTTTGTTTACATAAATATATATATATATATATATTTTTTTTTTTAGTAAACATATTTATGTTAGTTTTGCATGACGATTATTTAAGGTAGGTAGATGCCCAACATGTTAAAATGAAAACATTATTGTATACATGATTATAAGCGTAAGTGGCAGGCAAAACAAAAAACCTAATATTTTAAAAATACACCCCCAACAGTTTTACCTCCCACCAAAGAGAACCCCAATAACAACAAATCTGTCCCCAAATAAACAATAGCCTACAAAACAAGCCCACACACCAGTACACACGAACAACCAAAAACATAACCCAGACGAACACGCACATTAAAAATAGTTTCTTTTGACTACGGCGTGTGAAAACCTATTTACGAAACACCATGTGAGAAGACAGACTGGCCGGACAAGCATTGATGCATGTTCATCGTTTTATGAAAATTGACATTTCTCAAATCAATAGCATGTTCCTACGTCGCAGACTATTTCAAGGTTCCATCCTAGCAACTATGTGAACTAAACGTAGGTTATCATGGTGCTTTTCGACTAGATAGATATTATTTGCTGGAGATTAGTGCATCGTATATATACGTGTAAAGGTATTTCCATTACACATGACCTGACAATGACACTGGACTGCGTGATGTGTATTTATGTTAATAATTGCAGGTAGATAGTCAATCATAACTATTAAATTACATATGAAATTGTGTCCGTTACACTATGTCCGTTACACCTTGTCTGGCGATGACACTGGACTCTGTGTTCCGATTTGTTTGCGTATTTTTACCAATAATGCATTTATCTGCATCGTCAGTATTCAATTAAATTTAATATACGTCATGATGTACGATTTGTTACCTGTGTTTATTCCACTGAAAACTATGTGCATGTTTGCTCCCGAAACTGTCTGTATTACCGAGTCAGACAGTAAAAACCTTATCGTTAGGCGAGGAGGCGAATTTCTGTATCATTAGTTTCATTATTAACTAGCCTACTGCATAGGTTGTAGTTAGTAATGCAGCTAGCGGTACAGAAAATCGCAGCTAGTCATTTAGTCAAATTAATGTACACTTCCATTCATACACAGTGATATATACACAAACACATGCATATTAATGTACACTTCCATTCATACACAGTGATATATACACAAACGCATGCAAATTAATTGCAGGTATCCAAACTTTATTAAGATGCAGTTTTAACGAGTCCATCATCAATGAGCCCCTTTTTCTTGGTCTCCCCAAGACATATTCGTAAGTATTTCTGTTGAGTACAAAACATATTGTGCATTTTCTTTTCTGTAAAAGAAGGAGATTGCACACAATCTGACAAAACATAATTTTAATAGAAAACTTCATTAACGTCAAGAAATAAAAGAACAAGTCCACGACTACTCCACAATTCAGTGGTAATAAAGGGCCTTTGTTGCAAGCGATTGGAGCGTGTACGCGCCGGAAGTAATTTAGTGGCCGATTGTGGCCGCTTAGCGCTATGCAAATCAAGGGCAGATAAGTATGTTTCTAATAGAGGTTATACTTGGGAGCGGGATTTAGCTCAATCTGTGGAGTGCTCGCTTGAGGTGCTTGCGTCGCAGAATCGAACCACCTCGATGCATCCATGCAGCTGATTTGTTTTTTTTTGGTGCATATAAAAGATCCCTTGCTGCATTAGGAAAAATGTAGCGGGTTTCCTCTGATGACTACAAGTCAGAATTACCAAATGTTTAACATCCAATAGCCGATGATTAATAATCAATGTGCTCTAGTGGTGTTAAAAAACTTAAATTTTGCGTTGCGCTCTTGACATTTGACATTTACCAAGACATTTTATAATAAATATTTGTGTAATTTTCGAGCGGTCTGTCTAAAGTCCATATGCGAGGAATCCATACAGTGCGAATGCGACCCACATATACTGGCAGTGAATAAGGACAAATCGTAATGTATTATACTGCAGTTAAAATTTGAGAATAAATGCTTTTAGAATGCAGAAAGCTGGACAGAAATCATTGAAGAAATCAAAACTGATGCAATGTATATAGTTTAATTCAGGCGCGTGGACAAAGCAAGAAACACTTACCCAAAACCCCCCCCCCCCCAAAAAAAAAAAAAAAAAAAAAAAAAAAACCCACACAAAAAACAACAACCCAACAACAATAAACAACAACCAAATAATAAAAAACACGAAAAAAACCCTAATCCACAAAGAAACAAACGCACAAAACAAGCCAAACCAAACTCGGGTACAGGTACCTCGTATAATGAAATTCCGCTGTGACGTACAGTTATAAGGTTTCAGTTTCACTAATATAATGTGTGTGTTTCAGTGGGACTTGGTTGTAAATGTCATTACAGGAAATCGAGTAATGGCGGGATACTGGGAGGAACAACAGATGGTGATCTATACTAAACGCCAATATTAAGAATATACGAGACAAACAGTTGGAGCACAGTAAGATACGGTCTTCACCATAGGAGCTCTATTTAATCTAAACAGGTCACGTATTGTTATACGGGGAGGAACAACAGATGGTGATCTATACTAAACGCCAATATTAAGAATATACGAGACAAACAGTTGGAGCACAGTAAGATACGGTCTTCACCATAGAAGCTCTATTTAATCTAAACAGGTGACGTATTGTTATACGAGGAGGGGCAACTGCCCAACCTCTCGGACGATTTTAATACATAGAAAATAGGAGTATTCGCCAAATATAATGTAAATATAAGTGAGCTTTATACACCTGATACGATACAAATGCTCCAGATGCTGTACAATAACGTTGGGCTTGAAGATAGTCTGATTTAAGTAGACTACAACCGGAAGCGATCACAATCATTCATTTTGATTAAATGAGTTGCCGTTCATTCTGCTCTCTCTCTCTAGAACTCTGGAGCCTATTTCACTAAACATCGTAAATTTACGTTTACGTGTAAAACGTACATCTGTCGTACGTCTACGTCTACGTGTACGTTTACTCCATTTCACGAGGCCGGTCGTAGAAATACTACTAACTTACTTTGCACGTAAATCTACGTCTGTTTTCTTTTGCAACTCATTTAGCAGAAATTTGACATCTAAAGCCGATTATTAATAAATCAACGTCCTCTAGTACTGTCGTTAAACAAAACAAACTTATAACTTTTAAAAGAAAGAACGAATAAATTTGATAAAGTTTGGAAACCACCGTTTCCGGTATACCAACACATGGTTGTACTGTACCAATAAAATCCTATAGGCGAGAACGTTAACCTATGTAGTTTAAAAACACTATATTATGGGTCAATTCCCTATATTTGCTTTTTGGAGGGGGGGGGGGGGGGGCACTGATGGATCGGGTACAAACTCTATATCAGATTTTGGTTACAATGGTAAACATTAATGTGATTAAAACGGTTCACAAGTGGGGGGCACGTATCCCCCGCCCCTGTTCCTACTGGCCTGATTTGAACAAGTTGATACGCACTTTTAAAAAAACCATTTCAAATTTTCTTTTATGGTGATTTCAATTAGTGTTTTCCAACAAAGTAGTAGATACATGTATACTGCAAGAAGGGTCTGCATAAAAAAATGTCATGTCCACCCCTTGGATCAGCAATTAAAATTTCCCACGTTATGAACGTTTATTATTTGTGTAGACAAAATGCAATGTGACGTTTGGGTGCAGTGGCGTAGCGTGGGTTACCAGCACCCGGGGCAAGGCAAGTATGGCGCGCCCTAACCAGTGGACCATTAGCACTCCCCGAGTCCCTTCCACCAGTCCAACATTTTGCGCCCAGGGCAACCGCCTCGGTGGCGCCGCCCACGCTACGACACTGTGTGTATTTTGGGTGTTTTTTTGTTTGTTTTTTGGTCTAGAGGTAGTACTAAACCAAATAACTTCCGGCTGGGTCAAAGTTCGAGGTGCACCCAACTTTTGATAGAGAAGTGAACACCACAAGTCCTGTGATTGGTTATAAATGTGAGTGTGTTGGTTGTAAAAAATAATAGTTTTATCTGGGTAAAAAATATATGCAATTTTATTTCATCTAGTACCAATGTGTCAAGTTGACTTGTGCTTGAAACATGTATGGGGTACCTGTGAAAAAAAGTACTCGAATTTTGTGCGGAACTAGGGTAGTCATAGACGCTACCCGTTATCTCAGAAACGAGCAGCTTGACCCCCATTTTTTTCTGATTCACTTTAAGTGTGAGGGGTGGTAGTATTTATATCCGTGGCGTTTATGTCGGTTGATACGTTGCAGGTAGGAGTTTTAGCCACATATGTTACTATTGTCGTCTATGGGATTTGATTTGGTACTATACACCCTAGACAACTTGCACCCCTATCAAAATAATATAGTCAGTTGAGCAGTCATTTGTGTATGAATATATATTTTATTTCTAAATTGTAGAGAAAATATTAAGTTGAATTTGAAAAAGATGGTAGTTAAACATTGTACAGTCCGTCAAATATACGTTTTAAAATAATATGTTTGATAGTAGGGGCGGATCTAGACATTTGTAAAGGGGAGAGGGGTGTCACAGAATTGTAAAAGGAGCAAGTTGAGTTTGTGCAAGGTCCGAAAGGGATCCACATATATTCGTATGGAAGACGAGAAGAGACGTGTTTTCAGGACAGTTTACTACACCCCCCCCCCCCCCCCCCCCCCCCCCATGTCCAGACCATGGTACGGCCCTGCGTTTAATGGGAGCTGGTACAGGAAATAGGTACTGAGGAAAAAATATCATCTGGTTTGTTGCTGCATACATTTGCATATATCAGCAAATATGCAGACTCGTCTTAATTGAACACTATAAGCTTATTTGAAATATTTGTTTTTGTTTAACGACACCACTAGAACACATTGATTTATAGGCTGTTGGATGTCAAACATTTGGTAATTTTGACAGGAAATCCTCTACATTTGTTTCCTAATGCAGCAAGGGATCTTTTATATGCACTTTCGCACAGACAGGAAAGCACATAGCATGACCTTTAACCAGTTGTGATGCACTGGTTGAAACCAGAAAAACCCCAATTAGTTGAATGGATCCACCGAGGTGGTTGGATTTTGCGACGCAGGCACCTCAAGCGAGCACTCAAGTGACTGAGCTGAATCCCGCCCTGAGTGGATCAAATGACACAGGTAACAAAACTGGGTATCACTGGATTAATAAAGGGAGTTAATTTGTTAAACACTTTACAAAAACCAAATGTTTTACCTTTTTATGAATTATCGAATTGGATATAGCAATTTACGTGTGCCACTAGTTGTGGCCGAGGGCACTCATAGATTTACGTCTAACTTTACTCGTAACATACGTTTACACTTCTTTGTGAAATACTCTTCAGTCGTAGATTTACGTTTACGTGCAAAACGTAACTTACAATGTTTAGTGAGATAGGCCTCTGTTTGTCAAAGGTCTTCGTAGCTCGTCTCCGTGAAACAGCGTAAATAGGTGAAGAAGAAAAACGTTTGTTTTATTTAACGACGCCACTAGAGCACATTGATTTTTTATCTTATCATCGGCTACTGGACGTCAAACATATGGTCATTCTGACACTCTTTTTTTAGAGGAAACCCGTTGTCGCCACATAGGCTACTCTTTTACGACAGGAAGCAAGGGATCCTTTATTTGCGCTTCCCACAGGCAGGACAGCACAAACCATGGCCTTTGTTGAACCAGTTATGGATCACTGGTCGGTGCAAGTGGTTTACACCTACCCATTGAGTCGGCATCTGGATTAAAAATCCCATGCCTCGACTGTGATCCGAACCCAGTACCTACCAGCCTGTAGTCCGATGGCCTAACCACGACGCCACAAAGGCCGGTAGGTGAAGAAGAAGAAGATTACATTAAATTTGTTGACCTAGATTCTTAATAATCCCGTAAACAGTTATAATAATGCCAGAATGTTTTCACAATTACTGTACATAAAGAGAAAGGAATATTTAACGACTCCTTAGAGATTTTTAAAATGCACGTCCCAAAGGCAAGATAGTATATGGCACGATATTTGATGTCCTTGTCGTGGTGCACTGCAAACAGAAATCCCGAGGCCACTAACAGAGATCGATCCTACGTCCATCCAAATATAATCAAATATAAACACAGCCAAACATATTCACAAGTAAATATAACCAAACATAATCAAATGTAAACATAATAAAATCATTATTACCGACATTTCCAACATGTTAAAAAAAGGACGTGATTTAGCTTGGTCGTTGGAACACTCATCTGTTGTGCAACGGTTCATGGGATCAATCCCCTGGTTGACTAATGGAGTTATTTCCAGTTCCAGCCACTTATCCACGACAATTTGTGGTATGTGCTGTTATGTCTTCTCAAAACTGTCGTTAAATAAATATTCATTTTCTTTCTTTACAGTGCGATTTATTTTTCAAATTAACCATTAATTACAAAACGATATTATAGACTGAGTCGCCTATAATTGTTTTCTGGTTGTTTGTTCAGCGCGATATTCCAAATAAAATACTATAAATATAGGCATCGGAAGATACCATTCAACTGGCGGGGAAGAGAGGGGCAGCAGTTATTAATTTGCCGTACAACTGGAAGCTAATGCATATTCTGTCCATCTCACCTTTGGAGTGGGTGCGGGCCAGTGCTTCCTCTTCCTCCCCCGGCTCCGCCCCCCTCGCTTGCGACGCACATCGCAACATAAATCATCAACATAAGCTCATCAAAACAAGAATAATACACATTACAATACAAATCATCAACACAAACTCATCAAAACAAGAATAATACACATTACAACACAAATCATCAACATAAACTCATCAAAACAAGAATAATACACATTACAACACAAATCATCAACACAAACTCATCAAAACAAGAATAATACACATTACAACACAAATCATCAACACAAGCTCATCAAAACAAAAATAATACACATCACAAAACAAATCATCAACACAAGCTCATCAAAACAGCACATAGCAAATTATGAAATGAATATGAGTACATGGATGATGATATGATGTATAACCCAATCTGAAATAGGAAAGAAAACAGTGTCATCAATAACTGTATACCAACTGTATCTGCATCTGTAAAGAAAATAATTATTATTATCTTGAAACGTGTACTTGCATACTAAACACCTGTTGATTGATTAAATACATATTTTATTGCATATACTGTACATTTACAAAAGGGTTGTGCACACGTTATCCAACATATAATGTACATTTACAAAGGGATGTGCACACGTTATCCAACATATAATGTACATTACAAAAGGGTTGTGCTCACGTTATCCAACATATACTGTACATTTGCAAAGGGCTGTGCACACGTTATCCAACATATAATGTACATTACATAGGGCTGTGCACACGTTATCCAACATATACTGTACATTTACAAAGGGCTGTGCACACGTTATCCAACATATAATGTACATTACAAAAGGGTTGTGCTCACGTTATCCAACATATACTGTACATTTACAAAGGGCTGTGCTCACGTTATCCAACATATAATGTACATTACAAAGGGCTGTGCACACGTTATCCAACATATAATGCACATTACAAAGGGCTGTGCACACGTTATCCAACATATAATGTACATTACAAAGGGCTGTGCTCACAGTATCCAACATATACTGTACATTTACAAAGGGCTGTGCTCACGTTATCCAACATATAATGTAAATTACAAAGGGCTGTGCACACGTTACCCAACTTAGAAGCCATCTCCTAGTCACAAGCATAGTCCATGGGTTTGTAAGTACATGTGTAGTATAATGTTAACGAATGAACATAAAGAACATTCAGTAAGGTCAAATGACAGTGTGTGACGTCACGAAAGGCTGTTACCTCACAGTAAGATGTACAAATATAATATATATTTTTAATCATATGGGTAATAAATATCGTATATCACACTTTATAAAGATTTCATGAAACACAAATGACATATCAATATTATAGCATGCGTCCAAATGATAAAAAGAAACAAAATACAAAACCTGTAAAATTTGTGCCGTGAAGAAAATATATCGTGTAGTAAGACCTCGTTGGTGTGGTTGCAGTGACTGATCTAGTTGTTGACGTGAGTTTTGAAGTCATGGCTGACGTCGTAGATGTCAATTTTGTTGTAGCATGTGAAGTGATAGTTGTGTGTTTCGTATTAGTATCTGACATCGTAGCTGTGTATTCTGCGGCGGTGACTGTCGCTGTAGAAATGGTCGTATTGGTTGTTAGTGGAGGAAATGCACAGCGGTCCGTACGACTTCCTATTGAAAGACGAATACAGATACAGCTAACTTTGAGCTGGTCTACAAATGACTTATGTATGTTACCGTATAATTATGTTTAATGCTAACATTATGATTCATGAAGATGTATCTTTAACTTTTCAATTGTCAAAGAGATTATTCTGTATGTAGTTCAGAGATTATTCTGTATGGAGTTCAGAGATTATTCTGTATGGAGTTCAGAGAATGGAGTTCAGAGATTATTCTGTATGTAGTTCAGAGATTATTCTGTATGGAGTTCAGATATTATTCTGTATGGAATTCAGGATGGCGAACGTTTATGGTTTGATTAGTATCCAGTCAGATCTAACTAACGTTATGCTTTCGCAAAAAACAAAAAACAACCCCAAATCAAACCAAACAAAAAACAAAGAAAAAAACTACAAAAAAACAAAAGCAAACGTAATGCGAAGCAAAACAAAGCAAAGCAAAGCTAAACAAAATCTGTCATTGTAGCGAACGACCGCAAACTATCAGCTTCGAGAACATGCCTCCGATGTTGAAGATGTTGACCAAATGGCAATGTACCAATATGTTTGGCGACTAGTACTAACCGTCCGGACAACAACAGTAGTAATCCAATTTGGCGACACTGTTTCGTACACAAGGATTTCCCCTGCACGGTTCAAAGTAAGCTGAAATAGAACCTCACACTATTAGAGTAACGGTGTAACATACTGTACTATGCGTTTAACCAGTAGTAACATGTTCACACATATTGTAAACACATGACTTTAATTGTAGATATTATTGTAAACACATGACTTTGATTGTAGATATTATTGTAAACACATGACTTTAATTGTAGATATTATTGTAAACACATGACTTTAATTGTAGATATTATTGTAAACACATGACTTTAATTGTAGATATTATTGAAAACACATGACTTTAATTGTAGATATTATTGTAAACACATGACTTTAATTGTAGATATTATTGTAAACACATGACTTTGATTGTAGATATTATTGAAAACACATTACTTTGATTGTAGATATTGAAAACACATTACTTTGATTGTAGATATTGAAAACACATTACTTTGATTGTAGATATTGAAAACACATGACGTTCATTGTAGATATTGAAACACATGACTTTGATTGTAGATATTGAAAAGATATTACTTTGACTGTAGGTATTGAAAACACATGACGTCCATTGTAGGTATTGAAAACACATGACTTTGATTGTAGGTGTTGAAAACATGCGACTTTGATTATAGGTATTGAAAACACATTACTTTAACTGTAGGTATTGGAAACACATGACTTTGATTGTAGGTATTGAAAACACATGACTTTGATTGTAGGTGTTGAAAAGAAATGACTTTCTTTGTAGATATTGAAAACACATGACTTTGATTGTAGAGATTGAAAATACATTACTTTGACTGTAGGTATTGAAAACACATCATGTTCATGGTAGGTACTGAAAACACATGACTTTGATAGTAACCAGTAGTGACATGTTCACACATATTGAAAACATATGACTTTAATTGTAGATATTATTGAAAACACATTACTTTGATTGTAGATATTGAAAACACATTACTTTGATTGTAGATATTGAAAACAAATTACTTTGACTGTAGGTATTGAAAACACACGACGTCCATTGTAGATATTGAACACAAGTGACTTTGATTGTGGGTATTGAAAACACATTACTTTGACTGTAGATATTGAAAACACATGACTTTGATTGTAGGTATTGAAAACACATGACTTTGATTGTAGGTGTTGAAAAGAAATGACATTCATTGTAGATATTGAAAACACATGACTTTGATTGTGGGTATTGAAAATACATGACGTTCATTGTAGGTATTGAAAACACATGACTTTGATAGTAGGTATTGAAAACACATGAATTGATTATGGGTATTGAAAACACATGACTTTGATTGTAGGTATTGAAAACACATGACGTTCATTGTAGGTATTGAAAACTCATGACTTTGATTGTGGGTATTGAAAACACATGACTTTGATTGTAGATACTGAAAACACATGACGTTCATTGTAGGTATTGAAAACACATGATCTCTGACGAGGTGGAATGAACACGTGTTAACCAGTATTAGCTTACCTTGATCTCTGACGAGGTGGAATGAACACGTGTCACCATTCACCGCCATCTTTCCTGTCAAAGACAGCACACCTGAACGATGGCCGTCTAATTCCAGTCGTGTGATACTCGGAACACCGCCAACGACTGGGACGTCACCTGCATACTGCACGACGACGGTGTCCAGAATGTACGACCCAGAGACGCTCACTCTGCTGCGGTCGACGGTCACGTACCCGGCGATGTCTCTGCTGTCGTCGTCTGCTTTAGAGACGTCAAATGTGACGTCGTGTTCAGTGTCGCCACAGTTGGCCTTGCCACACCACGAACTCAGACCAATGGCAGCGCCTGGAAGGTAAATGTCAATTATTAGACCACGAACTCAGATCAATGGCAGCGCCTGGATGATAAATGTCAATTATTAGACCACGAACTCAGACCAATGGCAGCGCCTGGAAGGTAAATGTCAATTATTAGACCACGAACTCAGACCAATGGCAGCGCCTGGATGATAAATGTCGAACTCATACCAATGGCAGCGCCTGGAAGGTAAATGTCAATTATTAGACCACGAACTCAGATCAGCAGCGCCTGGATGATAAATGTCATTATTGGACCACGAACTCAGACAAATGGCAGCGCCTGGAAGGTAAATGTCAATTATTAGACCACGAACTCAGACCAATGGCAGCGCCTGGATGATAAATGTCAATTATTAGACCACGAACTCAAACCAATGGCAGCGCCTGGATGATAAATGTCAATTATTAGATCACGAACTCAGACCAATGGCAGCGCCTGTAAGGTAAATGTCAATTATTAGATCACGAACACAGACCAATGGCAGCGCCTGGAAGGTAAATGTCAATTATTAGATCACGAACTCAGACCAATGGCAGCGCCTGGATGATAAATGTCAATTATTAGATCACGAACTCAGACCAATGGCAGCGCCTGTAAGGTAAATGTCAATTATTAGATCACGAACACAGACCAATGGCAGCGCCTGGAAGTTAAATGTCAATTATTAGATCACGAACTCAGACCAATGGCAGCGCCTGGATGAAAAATGTCAATTATTAGATCACGAACTCAGACCAATGGCAGCGCCTGGAAGGTAAATGTCAATTATTAGATCACAAACTCAGACCAATGGCAGCGCCTGGATGATAAATGTCAATTATTAGATCACGAACTCAGACCAATGGCAGCGCCTGGAAGACAAATGTCAATTATTAGACCACGGGGGACGGATGCTATTGATAAACTGTCTACAGTACGCACCTTGGTACACGGTG
The DNA here is from genome assembly GCF_016097555.1 of Gigantopelta aegis. Classification (NCBI taxonomy): domain Eukaryota; kingdom Metazoa; phylum Mollusca; class Gastropoda; order Neomphalida; family Peltospiridae; genus Gigantopelta; species Gigantopelta aegis. The sequence continues at coordinate 102,578,909 of NC_054704.1, forward strand.
CAGTCGGCGGGTGTGCCGGGGGATGGATGCTATTGATAAACTGTCTACAGTACGCACCTTGGCACACAGAGCAGTCGGCGAGTGTGCCGGGGGACGGATGCTATTGCCAAACTGTCTACAGTACGTACTTTGGTACACGGTGCAGTCGGCGGGTGTGCCGGGTGAGGGGTGCTATCGGTAAACTGTCTACAGTGCGCACCTTGGTACACAGATCAGTCGGCGGGTGTGCCGGGGCACGGATGCTATTGATAAACTGTCTACAGTACGCACCTTGGTACACAGAGCAGTCGGCGGGTGTGACGGGTGAGGGGTGGTATCGGTAAACTGTCTACAGTGCGCACCTTGGTACACAGTGCAGTCGGCGGGTGTGCTGGGGGGACGGATGCTATTGATAAACTGTCTAGAGTACGCACCTTGGTACACGGTACAGTCGGCGGGTGTGCCGGGGGACGGATCTCGGCACCGACTGCCCTGATATCCCGGCATGCAGTCGGTCTCTCCTCGCGTACTGCACGTGTAGTGGCCGTCACATCCGTCTGCAGGAAAGCAGTGTCGGGAACAGTCTGCCAGGTAAAAGTCCTGATCGCAGTACACTTGTATAGTCAGTGATATGCTGAGGGTGGAGACAAAAACAGGCTATTATTGAAACGGAAAACCGAATATCATTAACACTTACTTAGAAAGTTAATCAGAATCAGTCTGCGTATTTAAAATGTAATATTTACACTTTAGGGATGTGTTAACTGCAAATCGCTTGTACGTATTTCTGACTGTATTTGACAGCGACTAGATATCAATGACTGTTTTTATAATATCTTTAAGAGTTGATTATAAATTGCTTATAGGAAAGACCTTATCATTAGATAAAAACTGTTTCTTTACTGATTGCTATCAGGACCCTTTTCAATTCATAAAATAAACCACCAACAGCAGCAGCAGCAACAACAACAACACCCCCCCAAACAAACAAACAACTCCCCTCCAAAAAAAAAGAAACAAAAACCCAGCATCGATGGAAGCATCTTTGAAACTAAACCATACATTATTTTTATTATTACTTCGTTGGATTAATGGTCTTCCGTCCAGTCAAATAATACTCTGTAGGGGTCGCTTCTGTCAGTGAAGGGGAGGCAACTGCCTGCTGATGGTGGAGAGTGAAAGCGTCAATAAAGCTGAAAGAACCATCATCCACGTCTCTGACTTGAACAAACAGCGTCATGTTGGCCTGCAAGAAATAGTACATTACATACCTGCGAAAAGCGGAAAGAAGTTAATATTTTAGACCTAGCAGGTGAAATACAAATTCACCTGATAAAATTAGCGCAAAATCAGAGGACATATATGTAGGATCATCTCATGTTGTATTTAGCTGAGATAGATCTAGTGATTCTGCCACATTGTAATTTTATAATGCTCGAAAATACATTTCAGAGGTCCTAATTTTCCATCCATTGTCCCAAACCCTCCACTCACCCCGTGCTGTTTATTTCCACCAGGACATACTATTTCATTTTTTAAATAAAAGCAGACCACATTTTACATCCTATTTTGAGCACTGAAAGACCCTGTCAGAATCCACATGGACGTAAATAAATGAATAGCCTTAACAGATGCTGTACGATTCCACTAAAGGTAGAACAGTCTGTTTGAGGACCAATTCCTATACATTCCTCAGTCGGTAGAGCGCTCACACGGAGTGCTTTGGTCACAGGATCAATCCTCCTCGGCGGACCCATTCATCGATTGATTGTTTTTTCCGTGACAACCTGTGTCCTACGGCTGGTACATCAAAGGCCGTGTAAAGTGTATATGTAAGATTTCCTGCTGATAATGGAAAATATAGCGGCTTTCCTCTGAAGACGTGTTAAAATTACCAAATGTTTGACATCCAACAGCCGATGAGTAATAAATCAATGTGCTCTAGTGGTGTCGTTAAACCTTTTTAAAAACTTACATTCCATGTATGAAACGTAAAACGTGAGGCTTCATTTAAATGGAGAATCACGTTTTGATTACTTCCGGCGTCGAACTCGTCCCGGCCATATCTACAGTCCATGAGGGAGATGAACCTATCAAAAACATTGTTACAGTTAGATATAATACAGTAACATAGATATGTTCCTTGCCCTACGTGACACCCACCCCTATACACACACATACACACACACACACACACACACACACACGACGACGACGACGACGACGACCGCACCATCAATCTATTCTCATCTATAACACTTTGTCGATTCCAGATCCCTATGACTATCTCAGGGTTTAAAATTATTGAGGCACACGTTTGCATAACAAACAGGATGGTTAGTAACATATTGCATTTAGCAAAATTAACAAGGTAAGCAAGCAGTTGTAATATGTAATAATTTAACATCAAATAGCTGTAATAGTCGAAACTATTTTACACTGTCTACATTTAAAACAAATATTTGCCGACGGTTAGTTTACAAAAAGTTACCAACCGCTTTTATAGCTAGCGTAATTAGGAAAACAATAGACACAGAAAATAAACGAATAATCGATACGAATGACTAAAGGAGGGACGTTTACTAGATAATGGATCGTTTGAAATAATAACCAATCAGCAACGAGTCTTACCTGTCTCCATCCAGTGCGCATAACAGGAAGTGATGATCACACGGGTCGACAGCACAATCTCCATCCGGGCCTTCATCACAGCACTGTTTACCGTTGAACAGAGTGCCAGTCGGGTTGTGGTAACTGTTTATAGTGACGACAACCCATCCTTTACCAAATACGCTGTCCATCTGGAATTAATTTGATTTAAAGTTTAAATAACTTGTGTTCGAACTTTTCAAGTTTGCTGAATGCAAATATAGTCACTGGTGTAGCCAGTGGGGGTGGTGGGCATGGGGACATTCACCCCAATCAAACCTCTTTCTTCACCACCTTTGCCCGTCACCCCACTACATGACTCACAAACAGTGTAGGTGTCCCCTTCACTCCAAATGGGTTTCCCCCATATGAAATCCTCGAAACGACAACGAATAGTAGAATAGTCAATACCCACTCACCACCTGTTATGATCATGTAGTCAAAGTCAAATAGTTGGGTTTTTTTTTTATCTATATGCATGTGCGGACATTAATGTGAAAATGCATTTCTATTTCTAAAATAAATATCAAAGAAACACCACAGAGTACTTTGATAAACGTTTTTGTTATTTTGTTTTCGTAAATTACAGTTCATGCAAAATTAAAATTAAAATTACTCACCGTACATAGAAGCAACAAATTATAAAATATTATTTTAAGCATTTTGAATTCAGTTTTAAAAGGGAATACCACTGCAGGTCCAAACACCACTTATTTATGCATCGAATGTGCTTTTTACCGTGCATGTACAATATAAGTAAGGCACGAATTGCGGTTTTCTTCCAATACAAAGTCAATAAAGATCAGTATCAGTAGTAAAGTTTACAATGATTGATCTGATTTGAGTGAAGTCAATAACATTGATCAGTTAAAACTATCAATCATTTAGCAACTGCAGTAGCTTAACACGAGAACTGAGAATGCATTCAGCAAACTGAACCATTAATAACCGGAATTTGTTCAGTCGCCATTTGTCAAGATTGCAAATGACATGCTTTGTGAGCGAGGCACTGGAACAAACATGCATGTGTAATTGTGTATGTATGTATGTATGTATGTATGTATTGATGTATGAATATCTATATATTGTATGTATGTCGAGGTTGACTAGTACATACATAGATATTAACGCACTGGCGCAGGGGATAATTAAATCCTTTCTGGCCTCAAAAATTGTCCCATGCCGTTGCTGGGACTCGAACCTGTGGCACCGATTCGCCCGCAAATTGCAAGACTAACCACGATACACTCTGAGCTATCGAAGCTTCCATAAAAAGGAAGCTTCTTTAACTCAACCATATGCATGGGGCCTACAATCTACGCGGTCGATCCCGCTTACGTGCACGAAACAGTGGGCAGACCTGGCACTGGCTAGTATGTATTGATGTATGAATATCAGGGCGGTTGCCCAGGGTGCAACATTCTGGACTGGTGGAAGGGACTCTGAAAGTGCTAATGTATGTATGTGTGTGTGCGTGCGTGCGTGCATGCATGCATGTATTTATATATATATATATATATATATATATATATATATATATATATATATATATATATATATATACATGTGTGTGTGTGTGTGTGTGTGTGTGTGTTTCATTGTGTATATGTGTGTGTCTCAGTATGTCAGTATTTGTATGTCTGTCTGTCTGTCTTTGTGGTATGTGTATGTGTCTCAGTATGTCTCTATGTGTCTCTCTTTCTTTGTGGTATGTGTGTCTCAGTAAGTCTGTCTGTCTTTGTGGTATGTGTATGTGTCTCAGTATGTCTGTATATGTCTGTCTTTGTGGTATGTGTATGTGTCTCAGTATACCTGTATATGTCTGTCTGTCTTTGTAGTATGTGTATGTGTCTCAGTATGTCTGTATATGTCTGCATGTCTCTGTGGTATGTGTCTCAGTATGTCTGTATATGTCTGTCTTTTTGGTAAGTGTATTTGTCTTAGTAGGTCTGTATATGTATGTCTGTCTCTGTGGTATGTGTATGTGTCTCAGTATATCTGTATATGTCTGTC
>NC_054704.1:102583749-102621545 GCF_016097555.1 Gigantopelta aegis
GAGACGAGAGTGGAAGACCCTTGTCATCAAGGGTCAGACGAGAGTGGAAGACCCTTGTCATCAAGGGTCGGACGAGAGTGGAAGAACCTTGTCATCAAGGGTGAGAGACGAGAGTGGAAGAACCTTGTCATCAAGGGTCAGACGAGAGTGGAAGACCCTTGTCATCAAGGGTCAGACGAGAGTGGAAGACCCTTGTCATCAAGGGTGAGACGAGAGTGGAAGACCCTTGTCATCAAGGGTCAGACGAGAGTGGAAGACCCTTGTCATCAAGGGTGAGACGAGAGTGGAAGACCCTTGTCATCAAGGGTCAGACGAGAGTGGAAGAACCTTGTCATCAAGGGTGAGACGAGAGTGGAAGAACCTTGTCATCAAGGGTCAGACGAGAGTGGAAGACCCTTGTCATCAAGGGTGAGACGAGAGTGGAAGACCCTTGTCATCAAGGGTGAGACGAGAGTGGAAGACCCTTGTCATCAAGGGTGAGACGAGAGTGGAAGACCCTTGTCATCAAGGGTGAGACGAGAGTGGAAGACCCTTGTCATCATCAAGGGTGAGACGAGAGTGGAAGACCCTTGTCATCAAGGGTGACGAGACGAGAGTGGAAGACCCTTGTCATCAAGGGTGGGTGAGACGAGAGTGGAAGAACCTTGTCATCAAGGGTGAGAGCGAGAGTGGAAGACGAGAGTGAGAAGAAGAACTTGTCATCAAGGGTGAGACGAGAGTGGAAGACCCTTGTCATCAAGGGTGAGACGAGAGTGGAGAACCTTGCCATCAAGGGTGAGAAAGACCCTTGTCATCAAGGGTCAAGGGTGAGACGAGAGTGGAAGACCCTTGTCATCAAGGGTGAGACGAGAGTGGAAGACCCTTGCCATCAAGGGTGGAAGACGATCAAGAGACGAGAGTGGAAGACCCTTGTCATCAAGGGTGAGACGAGAGTGGAAGACCCTTGTCATCAAGGGTGAGACGAGAGTGGAAGAACCTTGTCATCAAGGGTGAGACGAGAGTGGAAGACCCTTGTCATCAAGGGTGAGACGAGAGTGGAAGAACCTTGTCATCAAGGGTGAGACGAGAGTGGAAGACCCTTGTCATCAAGGGTGAGACGAGAGTGGAAGACCCTTGTCATCAAGGGTGAGACGAGAGTGGAAGACCCTTGTCATCAAGGGTGAGACGAGAGTGGAAGACCCTTGTCATCAAGGGTGAGACGAGAGTGGAAGACCCTTGTCATCAAGGGTCAGACGAGTGTGGAAGACCCTTGTCATCAAGGGTGAGACGAGAGTGGAAGACCCTTGTCATCAAGAGAGTGGAAGACCCTTGTCATCAAGGGTGAGACGAGAGTGGAAGACCCTTGTCATCAAGGGTGAGACGAGAGTGGAAGACCCTTGTCATCAAGGGTGAGACGAGAGTGGAAGACCCTTGTCATCAAGGGTGAGACGAGAGTGGAAGAACCTTGTCATCAAGGGTGAGACGAGAGTGGAAGAACCTTGTCATCAAGGGTGAGACGAGAGTAGAAGAACCTTGTCATCAAGGGTGAGACGAGAGTGGAAGAACCTTGCCATCAAGGGTCAGACGAGAGTGGAAGAACCTTGTCATCAAGGGTGAGACGAGAGTGGAACCTTGTCATCAAGGGTGAGACCTTGCCATCAAGGGTGAGACGAGAGTGGAAGTCATCAAGGGTGAGACGAGAGTGGAAGACCTTGTCATCAAGGGTGAGACGAGAGTGGAAGACCCTTGTCATCAAGGGTGAGACGAGAGTGGAAGAACCTTGTCATCAAGGGTGAGACGAGAGTGGAAGAACCTTGTCATCAAGGGTGAGACGAGAGTGGAAGACATCAAGGGTGAGACGAGAGTGGAAGAGAAGTCATCAAGGGTGAGACCATCAAGGACGAGACGAGTGTGAAGACCCTTGTCATCAGACGAGAGTGGAAGACCCTTGTCATCAAGAGGGTGAGACGAGAGTCAAGGGTGAGACGAGAGTAGAAGACCCTTGCCATCAAGGGTGAGACGAGAGTGGAAGACCCTTGTCATCAAGGGTGAGACGAGAGTGGAAGACCCTTGTCATCAAGGGTGAGACGAGAGTGGAAGACCCTTGTCATCAAGGGTGAGACGAGTTGTTCTAACAGAAGAAAGAACCTTGTCATCAAGGGTGAGACGAGAGTGGAAGTCGGCCTTGTCATCAAGGGTCCTTACGAGAGTGGAAGACCCTTGTCATCAGGGTGAACGGAGTAATGCTTTACAAGGAGAAGAGTGGAAGACCCTTGTCATCAAGGGTGAGACGAGAGTATAGCCTTAAGTGTATAAGGTAGTTATGTACTTGATATGATCTTAGCGTTCAAATAACCTTAAGTGTATAAGGTAGTTATGTACTTGATATGATCTTAGCGTTCAAATAACCTTAAGTGTATAAGGTAGTTATGTACTTGATATGATCTTAGCGTTCAAATAACCTGAAGAGTATAAGGTAGTTATGCACTTAATATGATCTTAGCATTCAAATAACCTTAAGTGTATATGGTAGTTATGTACTTGATATGATCTTAGCGTTCAAATAACCTTAAGTGTATAAGGTAGTTATGTACTTGATATGATCTTAGCGTTCAAATAACCTGAAGAGTATAAGGTAGTTATGCACTTGATGTGATATTAGCGTTCAAATAACCTTAAGTTTATAAGGTAGTTATGCACTTGGTGTGATCTTAGCGTTCAAATAACCTTAAGTGTATATGGTAGTTATGCACTTGGTGTGATCTTAGCGTTCAAATAACCTGAAGAGTATATGGTAGTTATGCACTTGATGTGATCTTAGCGTTCAAATAACCGTAAGTGTATAAGGTAGTTATGTACTTGATGTGATCTTAACGTTCAAATAACCGTAAGTGTATAAAGGTAGTTATGTACTTAATGTTACATGACTCTTCTGTAAATGGATATAGTTATAAATGGATAAAAATGGTCGAAGATATATTTAACCAGCTAGGCATGACAAATGTTTGGATGTCACGAAACTTTTCATCCATAAAAATACTTCTCAAGCAAGTACAATTAAGACAAAACGACCAGTATTTACAACAATGGAATAGTAGCATAGCTTTATCATCAAGAGGTAAAACGTACGCTATATTTAAAGAAAATCTTAGATTAGAAAAATATCTTATTATATTACCACAAACATTTTGGGCAATATTACTCAAATTTAGGACATCTAACCAATCGAAGTAGGACGCTGAAACAACGCCCCAGTAGAAGATCGAATGTGCACATTATGTAACAATAACGACATTGGAGACGAATTTCACTATTTATTCACATGTACTTATTTCACTAACTCCCGTAAACATTTGCTTAAGCCATATTATTATAATAAACCAAGTATGTTGAAATTTCAACAACTAATGACGAATATTAAAATAGGTGTTCTCAAGAAATTATGTAAATTAATAAAAGAAATTGTTGATAAATGCAGTAAACCCCAAAAGAACACTGGCCTATAATTATTTGCAATGTCTATCACTACCCAAGTATACATATATATATATATATATATATATATATATATATATATATATATATATATATATATATATATATATATATATATATATATATATATATATATATATATATATATATATATATATATATATAAAGTGTATAAGGTAGTTATGTACTTGATGTGATCTCAGCGCTCAAATAACCTAAAGTGTATAAGGTAGTTATGTACTTGAAGTGATCTCAGCGCTCAAATAACCTAAAGTGTATAAGGTAGTTATGTACTTGAAGTGATCTCAGCGCTCAAATAACCTAAAGTGTATAAGGTAGTTATGTACTTGAAGTGATCTCAGCGCTCACATAACCTAAAGTGTATAAGGTAGTTATGTACTTGAAGTGATCTCAGCTCTCAAATAACCTAAAGTGTATAAGGTAGTTATGTACTTGAAGTGATCTCAGCGCTCACATAACCTAAAGTGTATAAGGTAGTTATGTACTTGAAGTGATCTCAGCTCTCAAATAACCTAAAGTGTATAAGGTAATTATGTACTTGAAGTGATCTCAGCGCTACGATCGTTTCGTGGAATGGGGCCCTGGACATTGAGCCCAAATCGCTAATGTGTGTGCCTAGAACAGAGAGTTTGAACATTGAGCCCAACTCGCTAATGTGTGTGCCTAGAACAGAGAGTTTGAACAGTGAGCCCAAATCGCTAATGTGTGTGCCTAGAACAGAGAGTTTGGACAGTGAGCCCAACTCGCTAATGTGTGTGCCTAGAACAGAGAGTTTGAACAGTGAGCCCAAATCGCTAATGTGTGTGCCTAGAACAGAGAGTTTGAACAGTGAGCCCAAATCGCTAATGTGTGTGCCTAGAACAGAGAGTTTGAACATTGAGTGGGTATATGCAAAGAAAAAAACCATAACAACCGACGAACCCCCACAAAACCCCAACAACTTACTAGATATGTAGGATCACAGTAATTGATAAAAATGTTTTAGCATATGATTCAAAATAACGTAAGATATATCTAGACCTAGTATGATCTCTGATTAGGGGGCATACTTTTAGTACGTACGCATTTGGGTGAAAATTTAAGAGCCATTTTGCGTACGCTTGCGTACGGCGGCGGGGGGGGGGGGGGTGTTATTAGGGTAAAATTAAAATATATATATATAGTTAATTTGATTATTTACTGACGTTCTAGATCGTCGGCGCCTGTTTTGTTCGCCATACTAACCCTTTGCGTCATTCCACTGCATGACCTTTGTGTCATTTGACGCACGCATGCATGGCCAAGAAAATGGCCTCCGGTGGTGATAATTATGACAAATATTCCCAACTTTTGAAATGTATTAAATGTGTAAACCCAACCAAGAAGGCGGGCGAGGTTCAGGAACTTTCTTTTGCGTATGTACGCAAGGGGGGTATGGGCACTGGCATACGCATGCGTGTGGGGGGGGGGGGGGGGGGGGGGTGCAAAAAATCGGAAAATTGTGCGTACGTACTAAATGGATGACCCCTTATCATATTGAAAATCCACAAAGAAGAGTTCATTAAACTGAAATCTGAGTATTCTGAAATTACCATTTAAACGGACTGAAACTATACTCACTGTTGTTCTCTTTCCAGATTGAATATATGTCATTAGACATATTCCTCCACTGTTGTGAAACGGGTGGTCTCCCTTGTATGTATAGTGAGAAACCTGACTCTAAATAGAGCAGGATTTTCCCACTATACATTTTAGTGTTAAATCTTTTTGAAATGACCATTACAAGCGTGTCGTGCGTCGGCGCAATGAGGTTGTTGGTGTTGATGTCTGATTTCACTGTCACGTTATAGATAACAACTGCTACAAAAAGTCTGAAATTGTAACAACGAATAAAACATTTATGACAGATGCAAAACATGTTGACAAATATTTAATATTGCCTTTAAATTGCTTTGTATAACTGATGGAATGAAATAATGGATCACACCAGCACTAACCCCTCATCCACAATGTTAGCAAGTCATTAGTGTTACTGGTAGTCACACCCAAATTAGTTATATTTAATCACACACTAAATCTTTGTATTTGACTAAGCTAGTAGTGGCATACATTTTGTTTACAATACCCACTGTTTCTTGATTTTGTTCTCAAAGTATATTTTACAATTCTGGAGGTTAATTCTCATTTTGACACCTAACATAGTATTACATTGAAACTTTATTTTAATATTTTGCTTACCCCTCATCTCCAATTGCGTCCTTAATATAAAGCACTGTGACATGGATAGCATCTTTCTTTTGAACTGGAAACAGATACGGTATACAATATTGTGAATGTAGTACTCATCTGCAACTCTAACAAGGGTGATAATTTTACCCATTAATATAAACTGGAACATTTCTTGGAAGACTGTGTCTATAGGAAACCGTACATATTAGAACAACTGGTCGTTTTAACTTATGTGTGAGTTTATTTATTTATTTTCTTATTTACTTAATCATTTTCGTAATTACATACTTAGTAACATACTTACATACTTAGTAACATACTTACATACTTAGTAACATACATACACACTTAGTAACATACTTACACACTTAGTAACATACTTACATACTTAGTTGCATGCATACTTACATACTTAGTAACATACTTACATATTTAGTAACATACTTACATACTTAGTAACATACTTACACACTTAGTAACATACTTACACACTTAGTAACATACTTACACACTTAGTAACATACTTACATACTTAGTAACATACTTACATACTTAGTTGCATACTTACATACTTAGTAGCATACTTACATACTTAGTAACATACTTACACACTTAGTAACATACTTACACACTTAGCAACATACTTACATACTTAGTTGCATGCATACTTACATACTTAGTAACATACTTACATACTTAGTAACATACTTACACACTTAGTAACATACTTACACACTTAGTAACATACTTACAGACTTAGTAACATACTTACAGACTTAGTAACATACTTACATACTTAGTAACATACTTACACACTTAGTAACATACTTACACACTTAGTAACATACTTACACACTTAGTAACATACTTACACACTTAGTAACAAACTTACACACTTAGTAACATACTTACATACTTAGTAACATACTTACATACTTAGTTACATACTTACACACTTAATAACAAACTTACACACTTAGTAACATACTTACATACTTAGTAACATACTTACACACTTAGTAACATACTTACACACTTAGTAACATACTTACACACTTAGTAACATACTTAGTAACATACTTACACACTTAATAACATACTTACATACTTAGTAACATACTTACACACTTAGTAACATACTTACACACTTAATAACATACTTACATACTTAGTAACATACTTACACACTTAATAACATACTTACATACTTAGTAACATACTTACACACTTAGTAACATACTTACACACTTAATAACATACTTACATACTTAGTTACATACTTACATACTTAGTAACATACTTACATACTTAGTTGCATGCATACTTACTTTTCTTTATTTAAGCTTATTAATTTATTGTTGAGATACAATATGTTGGTAACAATATGTTGGTAAAATACAAGTATATATGATACTTTTAAACCTTCTTATTTATATACGTGTTGGCAATGTGGTCAATATCTTTTAAAACATTTACGGATAAAAGACTATACATAGTATTGAAACTGTTTCATCTAGCATATACGTTTTAGCGTGAATCTCGAACTAAACGATAAAACTGTCATTGGTTTATTTGTATTTTGATGACGATTGGGTTCAGTCTTTTAACCCAAGCGCAATTTCAATTATAGTATACCATTATTTTACTAGTTATAATGTCTAAATTTGTCCTTAATGGTACAATATTACAACATAATGTTGTAACTTTAAAATATGTGACAATGCATATGCTTGTATTTGGCAATACATTGACAAGAATAAGATAACAGCTTTAAAATTTCAATTATTATTATTATTATTATTATTATTATATATATATATAAATTGTGTGATAAAACAAAACATGAATACAATACTTGGATTAGCAAATAGCCAAGCATCTCTTATGATAATCTGTAGAAGGTTGTTATCTAGTTCTTCTTGCACTGCTTCTAGAATCACTTCATACTGCTTGCCGATTCCGTGTGGTTTCGGTGTCTCTGTAGTGCTCACAGGACGAGGGGTCATCGTTGCAAGACTTGTCACAATCAACGTCTTTCTTGATATTCGTTCAGTTGATGCAGATACAGTCTTTGTTTTGCTTAGTGTTGATGTAGTCGATGGTTTGGTTTCTGATTGTTGAGATGGGTTAGATGATGTTGAACCTGTAGCTGAAGATATCTTAGTGACAGACGCGATTGCTAATGTTGTAATGGATACCATCGAGTGTGGAATTAACGTTGTGGGTAGTGATTGAGGATTTGAAGTTGATATAGATGTTGGTGCAATTGTTCCTTGGGTTCTAGGTGAACACGCTTTAGCCAGATTGCCTGTATAGTAAACAACATTCTAAGGGTAGTGCAAAACATTTTCTATTACGTAAACACAACATATAAAGGCTATTGTGAATTACTACAACACCATGGGGTTTAATTCACAAACGTCTCGCAGTTTAATGCAAAGATACTTACAAGGACTATTCGATGTTGCCCAAGAGAGCTTCATTTAAAAGCATTTTGTGAATCAGGCCCCTGGGTGTTAGTGCCAAAGAACAACATATTTGATGGAAGTAATACATTACTTATAATTACAATATTTGGTTTAAGCTACAGTTTTTAAGACAGATATAATTTGATGCTATAAAAGCTAATTCCTAGTTTCGGCTTGATTTCTACCAAAAAAAGAAAGAAATGTTTTATTTAACGACGCACTCAACACATTTTATTTACGGTTATATGGCGTCAGACATATGGTTAAGGACCACACAGATTTTGAGAGGAAACCCGCTGTCGCCACTTCATGGGCTACTCTTTCCGATTAGCAGCAAGGGATCTTTTATTTGCGCTCCCCACAGGCAGAATAGCACAAACCATGGCCTTTGTTGAACCAGTTATGGATCCTGGTCGGTGCAAGTGGTTTACACCTACCCATTGAGCCTTGCGGAGCACTCACTCAGGGTTTGGAGTCGGTATAGGATTAAAAATTCAATGCCTCGACTGGGATCCGATCCCAGTACCTACCAGCCTGTTGCCCGATGGCCTAACGACGACGTCACCGAGGCCGGTCATGATTTCTACCAATTCATGCAATGAGATCAGTGTTTTACAAGAATAATCCAATGTCTAGTTTTAAATAACAAAACCATACCATCACTACAGCAGCACAAGGTGAAGTCACCATCATTACGGAAGCATACTCCTGCGTTTTGGCACGGATCGGTATATTCTATAATGTAGAATGTTTTAACAACATAACAATTATATTAATGTATTAAGCAAATCTAATATTCACTTAATTTACAACTGCTCTATAATTGAATTATTGCCGAACTGAATGATGGTTGATTTACAAATAACTGCTGTTGATTGGAATTACTGCTCATTTACAGATGATTTACGACATAACTACTGGTGGAATTTTATCATCATGTTGAATGAAATAGTATGTATATGTTGTACAATACCTTGTAATAACAAGCTGTAATTATAACACTAGTGTATCACTGAACACTATCTTTGTAAAATTAAACGATTTAGGAAATTAAATTTGCATCATTTTATTTTAATAAACAAAATTATTGTGCTATGAAAATCGTGTCTGTAGAATACAACGCAATGATCAAAATAGAAAGATACATTCTTCTTACAGGTATGACATACATATTTTGGAAAAGAAAGTACACTGTTTTGTATGATTGTTTTGTTCTGTTGTGAAATAGTTAAACTAAAATGGGTTTTTTACAAATATTAAAAAAACAAAAACCATTGGCATTTAAACGTGTGACATTGTACTATGAAAACAAACGAATGAAAAACTAAATATGCTGCTTTGAAATGGCAGTAAGTGTATATCATGATATCGTTAATTATTGTTTCAACATATTATTTTGTAACAAAGATTTTTGGAAAAACGGCAATGTCAAAGTATTCATTAGATGTTGTCTTCTACAGATTATTAGCGATAGGATCTGTGTGCGATGCTGTTATTATTTTGATTATTTGAAAAATGATGGGACATATTATATGTTTATAATTTAACTGGGAATCGTAAACAGTACAAACCACCCCGCAATACTCACCAGAATGAGTTTGGTTTAAAGAGATGTTGCAGGTTTTCCCATGTATTACCATACTACCATGTAGATGACCAGTGTTCACTTTCTGAATACTGATGTCTAGCGTTGTGCTGTTCGAAGATAGGACGACATCTCCATTCGGTATGGTCGAATATGTACCAAATACCGGTATTGTTTGTTTGTCTAACACTAAAATTCCAGAAACGTTAGCCTTGTGTTGGTCCTTTAAGAGTTTCAGGGTTACAGTTTCTGCACTTCCCTTACCGCACACTGACATTCCATTCCATGTGGATGACGTAAATTCACCTGTGTATAAAGTATATTTCAAAAATAAATGTGTACTTCCAAAATAAACACAAATAACAAAAAATGACAACAAAAAAACCTAAACAAAACAAAACAAAACAAAAATACTGACACCACTTCCCGAACTTTATCATATTTGTCTGTCGTAAACCATCATTGACAATTACTTTTATATATGATAAAATGTAATGAAATGCAACTATAGTTATAGCTGTACCTTACACACATTTTGAAGAATATCTTGTGCCTACAAGAACAGGTTTAATACTAGCTCTGACTCGTCTAGGAAACAGAATATATTTCTCATTTTAGCCTTGGACTCGAAAGGAACCTTCCTTTAAAGTGCCTGGAGAAGCATGTCATGCCAGGAGCTAACATTAGCCTGTGACTCCACACTACCAACATTGTTAAGACTTGAAACCCCTGGCTGAAAATCCAGGAACTCGCCTTGCCTGGTCTTTCTGTTACACATTAGATATAGCGTTATGGAAAACATTTCAATGACTGATGCACCTATTGATAAGCATCGAGTGTAAGATTTTCATTTTACATGTAGAATGGCAGCTACGCAATTTGCTTCACCAGATTCTAACTTTAGTTTCCCTTGAATTCCCACTCTGTACATGATCAATTCCATAATAAACAATTGTTATGATGTGCGTATTCATTATTTAAATGTTACCCATCTGTGGCAAACAAGAAATGCTAGAGTTGATTTCTGGTTCTTTGCACGCGGGACTCTTCCATCCAGGCTTGCATACTCGATCTCCTGTTGAGTTGCACGTATAGAAACCGTTGCATGACGGCCTGGCATAGCAGTGTTTTGAACAGTCTCCCAGATAGTAGTCTTGGTTACATTGAGGATACATGGTCACTTTGATTCTGTGACAAATAAATATACTCGACGGTTAACTCCAAGGTGCGACTGTAACTTTACTTCTGCATGTAGTAATGGAAATGAAGATTGCTGTTGTTTCTATACTGATTTTATTATATATACAGTATAAAATAAAATAAATAAATACAAATTTGTATTTGAGTAAAAGTAAAAGTTTAGGTAAATCATTTTAGACAATTGTATTGACTGAATCTTAACAACTTGAATGTCATTTGGAAAACTGATATGCACCCATTGTTATGTAAGCAAATATTGCTGAGTTTACATTGTAAGGGTAAACGGTTTAAAATATGTAACGAAAGCCAAAATATTTACACAAATTTCGCAGAAGATATATTGATTATTTAATACTTTTTACACAAAACATTGAGATACGTATTGGTGTGCATGTGCGAGTAACAAATTCTAATATTTAACCTCTAGTGCTTCTAAAATAACGATTTAGTTCAATAGTCAGCAAATCACAGTTCTAACGTCTCCTTCGTCGGTAATATGATTACGTCATTGCGCACTTTGACCAATTCTGGGGCAGGGTTTAGCTTATTCAGTGAGTGCTCGCTTGAGGTGCTTGCGTCGCAGGATAAAACCACCTTGGTGGATCCATTCAACTGACTGGATTTTTTTTTCGTTCCAACCAGTGCACCACAACTGATAAAAGGCCGTGGCATGTGCTTTTCTGCCTGTGGGAAAGTGCATATAAAAGATCCCTTTCTGTGTTAGGAAAAAGGTAGCGGATTTTCTCTGATGAGTACGTGTCAGAATTGCCAAATGTTCGACATCCAATAGCCGATGATTAATTAATCAATGTGTTCTAGTGGTGTCCTTAAATAAAAACAAAATCTTATCAAAACGTTATTCGTAGCATAAAAAATAAGCTAAAATTTATAAAGAATTCGTTCTGTTTTAGCTAACGGTATATCCTATAAAAGTCTAACCCCAGAGTATTTTGAGTATTGTGTACCACAGCTGAAACAGTTCACAGTTATTAGCTATTTGTTTGTAAAGGCAACGTCACGTGATACGAGCGGCTGGTACGAGAATAGTCACGAAAATATCCGACTGTAATCAGACAAACATTACGATTCTATCGTTTCTGTGCAATCGACTATTCCTGTACGACAATAGTGACGATTGTAATCAGACAAACATTACGATTCTATCGTTGTTGTGCAATCGACTATTCCTGTACGACAGTAGTGACGATTGTAATCAGACAAACATTACGATTCTATCGTTTCTATGCAATCGACTATTCCTGTACGACAATAGTGACGATTGTAATCAGACAAACATTACGATTCTATCGTTGTTGTGCAATCGACTATTCCTGTACGACAATAGTGACGATTGTAATCAGACAAACATTACGATTCTATCGTTGTTGTGCAATCGACTATTCCTGTACGACAGTAGTGACGATTGTAATCAGACAAACATTACGATTCTATCGTTTCTATGCAATCGACTATTCCTGTACGACAATAGTGACGATTGTAATCAGACAAACATTACGATTCTATCGTTGTTGTGCAATCGACTATTCCTGTACGACAATTCTGTGCAATCGACTATTCCTGTACGACAATAGTGACGATTGTAATCATACAAACATTACGATTCTATCGTTTCTGTGCAATCGACTATTCCTGTACGACAATAGTGACGATTGTAATCAGACAAACATTACGATCCTATCGTTTCTGTGAACTCGACTATTCCTGTACGACAATAGTGACGATTGTAATCAGACAAACATTACGATCCTATCGTTTCTGTGAACTCGACTATTCCTGTACGACAATAGTGACGATTGTAATCAGACAAACATTACGATTCTATCGTTTCTGTGCAATCGACTATTCCTGTACGACAATAGTGACGATTGTAATCAGACAAACATTACGATTCTATCGTTTCTGTGCAATCGACTATTCCTGTACGACAATAGTGACGATTGTAACCAGACAAACTTTACGATTCCATCGCTTCCTGTGCAATCGACTATTCTTGTACCAGGCACTCGTATGGTATGGCGTCGCCTTTAATGTTATATTTCGTAAAACTGTAAGCTTATAACGAATTAATTGTATTTGGTAAACATACATTGTTGCATTCCATTGTCTGTGCCCATGCCACGTGTATTCATACGCATCCTTGTTTTGGGAATGCAGAAATGCTGAACTAATATTTACTGTCTCGTAGAATGTATCAATACTTTGCTGTCTCAACTGTTTGACTGTAATGTTGATAACAAATCCACCCTGTAACGAGATATACACACATATAAATGGTGCCAAACATGAATGGTCTCAACTTGCTATTTTCTCCACGAATGAAATCACAGTACATCCTTGCAACACATAGTTACACAGTATATCCCTACAACACGTGGTATCACAGTACATACTTACAACACATAGTATCACAATACATCCTTATAATACATAGTATCACAGTACATCATTACAACACATATGATCACAGTACATCCTTACAACACATATTATCACAGTACATACGTACAACATATAATATCACAGTACGTCCATATAACACATAGTATTATAATACCTCCTTACAACATATAGTTTCACAGTACATCCTTACAACACATAGTACCACCTTCAGTTACCCCTTCTACCCTGGACTCATATCACTGGCGAAGTCAGACGTTGTGCCAATGGTGGACAACCCTGAACCGTAATTGGATATAGGACGTTAATCTAGTTCATCCACCCGTCAGTCACCACTAATAAAGCTAGTTTGGCTGTGGTTTTGTTTCTACAAACCCCGCGACGCAGGTAGTAAGGGTGGGGTAGTAAGTGACTTATTTAAACAACTCGAGAAGCGATCATCCATATAAATATCCATATCCATATTTGATTTGGAGTTCGAGATAGGCGAGGTACATCCTTACAACAAATAGTATCACAGTACATCCTTACAAAACATAGTATCACAGTATATAGGCACAATACATAGTATCACAGTACATCCCTACAACACATAGTATCACATTATCTTACGTACAACACATAGGATCACAGTACATCCTTACAACACGTATTATCACAGTACATACGTACAACATATAATATCACAGTACGTCCCTATAACACATATTATCACAATACCTCCTTACAACATATAGTACCACCTTCAGTTACCCCTTCTACTCTGGACTCATATGACTGGCGAAGTCAGACGTTGTGCCTATGGTGGACAACCCTGAACCGTAATTGGATATAGGACGTTAATATAGTTCATTCACTATCTCTCTTCTCTATCTCTTCTCCCCCTCCCCCCCCCCCCCCCCGCGCTCTCTCTCTCTCCCCCCCCCCTCTTTCTCACACACACTGTAGCATACAATCTCCCTTTCCCTCTTCTCTCTCCTTCTTTCTCTCTCTCTCTCTCCCTCATCTCTCTTTCTCAAACACACTATATGTAGCATACACTCTCCCTTTCCCTCTTTCTCTCCTTCTCTCTCTCTCTCCGCTCTCCATTTCTCTCTCTCTCTCAATCTCTCTCTCTCTCTCTCTCTCTCTCTCTCTCTCTCTCTCTCTCTCTCTCTCTCTCTCTCTCTCTCTCTCTCTCTCTCTCTCTCTCTTCTCACACCCACTATCTGTAACATACATTCTCCATTTCCCTCTTTCTCTCCTCTCTCTACCTCTCTCATATCTCCCTCTCATCTATGTCTCTCATCTATGTCTCTCATCTCCCTCTCTCTCTCTCTCTCTCTCTCTCTCTCTCTCTCTCTCTCTCTCTCTCTCTCTCTCTCTCTCTCTCTCTCTCTCTCTCTCTCTCTCTCTTCTCACACCCACTATCTGTAACATACATTCTCCATTTCCCTCTTTCTCTCCTCTCTCTACCTCTCTCATATCTCCCTCTCATCTATGTCTCTCATCTATGTCTCTCATCTCCCTCTCTCTCTCTCTCTCTCTCTCTCTCTCTCTCTCTCTCTCTCTCTCTCTCTCTCTCTCTCTCTCTCTCTCTCTCTCTCTCTCTCTTTAACAAATTAGCGTATAACGATAACTGTTGTTCTGAATGGCTAAGATGTATGCGTTTAAGGCCATTATATTGGGCATACCTATACAACTAAATCGAATTGAAAGAAGGTCTGTTTTGTTAATGAGGAACATTTAAGTTGTTGTTGCGTCAAGAATATCAAATTTTAATCTATGTCTCACAATTAATGTTTAATTCAACAACCCTTAGGAAGGATTATACTTTTTTTTATGAATACTACTAGTGCAGAATAAACATATTCTGAGAATACTGCTTTCTGTAATACTGCTTTCTGAGAATACTGCTTTCTGAGAATACTGCTTTCTGATAATACTGCTTTCTGTAGTACTGCTTTCTGTAGTACTGCTTTCTGAGAATACTGCTTTCTGTAATACTGCTTTCTGTAGTACTGCTTTCTGTAATACTGCTTTCTGAGAATACTGCTTTCTGTAGTACTGCTTTCTGTAGTACTGCTTTCTGTAGTACTGCTTTCTGAGAATACTGCTTTCTGTAATACTGCTTTCTGTAGTACTGCTTTCTGTAATACTGCTTTCTGAGAATACTGCTTTCTGTAGTACTGCTTTCTGTAGTACTGCTTTCTGTAGTACTGCTTTCTGAGAATACTGCTTTCTGTAGTACTGCTTTCTGTAATACTGCTTTCTGAGAATACTGCTTTCTGTAGTACTGCTTTCTGAGAATAC
Source organism: Gigantopelta aegis (assembly GCF_016097555.1). Taxonomy (NCBI): domain Eukaryota; kingdom Metazoa; phylum Mollusca; class Gastropoda; order Neomphalida; family Peltospiridae; genus Gigantopelta; species Gigantopelta aegis. The sequence goes on from NC_054704.1 coordinate 102,599,416, forward strand.
TGCTTTCTGTAGTACTGCTTTCTGAGAATACTGCTTTCTGTAGTACTGCTTTCTGAGAATACTGCTTTCTGTAGTACTGCTTTCTGTAGTACTGCTTTCTGAGAATACTGCTTTCTGTAGTACTGCTTTCTGAGAATACTGCTTTCTGTAGTACTGCTTTCTGAGAATACTGCTTTCTGTAGTACTGCTTTCTGAGAATACTGCTTTCTGTAGTACTGATTTCTGTAGTACTGCTTTCTGTAATACTGCTTTCTGAAAATACTGCTTTCTGTAGTACTGCTTTCTGAGAATACTGCTTTCTGAGAATACTGTTTTCTGTAGTACTGCTTTCTGTAGTACTGCTTTCTGTAGTACTGCTTTTTGTAATACTGCTTTCTGTAGTACTGTTTTCTGGGAATACTACTTTCTGAGAATACTGCTTTCTGGGAATACTGCTTTCTGTAATACTGCTTTCTGAGGATACTGTTTTCTGTAACACTGGTTTTTGATAATACTGGTTTCTGTAATACTGGTTTCTGAGAATACTGGTTTCTGTAATACTGGTTTCTGAGAATACTGGTTTCTGTAATACTGGTTTCTGATAATACTGGTTTCTGTAATACCGGTTTCTGAGAATACTGGTTTTTGTAATACTGGTCTCTGAGAATACTGATTTCAGTAATACTGGTTTCTGTAATACTGATTTCTGAGGATACTGATTTCATTAATACTGTTTTCTGTAATACTGATTTCTGGGGATACTGTTTTCTGTAATACTGATTTCTGTAATACTGGTTTCATTAATACTGGTTTCTGAGAATACTGCTTTCTGTAATACTGATTTCTGTAATACTGGTTTCATTAATACTGGTTTCTGAGAATACTGGTTTCTGTAATACTGCTGTCTGTAATACTGGTTTCTGAGAATACTGCTTTCTGTAATACTGGTTTCTGTAATACTGCTTTCTGTAATACTGATTTCTGTAATACTGCTTTCTGTAATACTGGTTTCTGAGAATACTGGTTTCTGTCATATTGGTTTCTGAGAATACTGGTTTCTGTAATACTGGTTTCTGAAATACTGATTTCTGGAATACTGGTTTCATTAATACTGGTTTCTGTAATACTGGTTTCTGTAATACTGGTTTTATTAATTATGGTTTCTCTAAATACTGGTTTCTGAGAATACTGCTTTCTGTAATACTGGTTTCTGAGAATACTGGTTTCTGTAATACTGCTTTCTGTAATATTGGTTTCTGAGAATACTGCTTTCTGTGATACTGCTTTCTGTAATACAGCTTTGTGTAATACTGGTTTCTGGAATACTGGTTTCTGAGAATACTGCTTTCTGTAATACTACATTCTGTAATACTGCTTTATGTAATACTGGTTTCTGTAATACTGGTTTCAGAGAATGCTGGTTTCTGTAATATTGGTTTCTGTAATACTGGTTTCTGAGAATACTGGTTTCTGTAATACTGGTTTCTGTAATACTGCTTTCTGATAGCATTGCTTTCTGTAATACTGGTTTCTGTAATACTGGTTTCTGAAAATACTCGTTTCTGTAATGCTGGTTTCTGAGAATACTGGTTTCTGTAATACTGGTTTTGGTTTAGCAATTTATGGTCAATACTTTGACTTTTGATATTTTTTAGCCACGGCAGTAGTACGTTTGGCATTTGAAAATGTGATCACTCTGTGATTGTTCTACCACTCAAACTACAATTTATTGCCATGCTAATCAGACTGATCCGTTCCATGAGAAATGTTTAACTGGCAATTTAAAGTGGTTATGCTGTACAGCTAAACACCACAATTTTAATACTGTTATACTTGAGTATAATGAACTGAAGTTATATAATATTGTTACATTAATATGAAAATATTACAAACATACTGTCAGTGATATATACGTATCAAAGAATGAGTATACTACAAGACAGTTATACCAATACTTACTTCCCATTGGTCGAATATAAAGGTACTGACGTCATCAATGTTTGTGAAATTAAACTTGTTGCTGTGTCGTGGTCCATTAAACGAGGCATTGCCATATGTGCAAGTCGAATCACTATCAAATAAATAGATATGTTATAACTGAATGCAGGAAACAAGGAAACAGGCAAAAACGAAAAAGGCAAAAAGGAAACACTCCATATACACTAATTTATACTAACGTTTTTATTAATATTTACTAACCCTAACCCTAACCCTGTTTCTTTCTGTTACTTTTTTTCCTGTTTCCTTTTTTCCTACCGATTTTGTTTCTTTTTCTCTGGTTCTTTTTTCCTGTTTCCTTTTTTCCGTTTACCGTTTGCATTATTTAACAATTGGGCACATAATCACTGATCAAGTGTATAAATTTATGATGTGTACAAATAATTTATCATGACATATATTTGGTATATCCCTAAACTAGCGAACATTGCACAGTGCATTAGGTTTTGACGAAGGTATAATCTGAGTTTATTAATGTACACATATGAGTATATTTTTCAATATGTATGTGTGAACAAACCACTTAAGGACGCCACATGGTATTCAAAGCAGGTTTCCCTGGCTATGAAAGACGGCGAAGGTGTAACAGACATCAAGATCGAAATGCGTACTTCGGCGATAAAACCAATTAATGCAAGGTGGATTATGAAAGTTATTGCATAATTGAAAACACGCCAGGAAATGTTGAAATCTGCATTCATTCATACCGGAATCACTGATGCAGTGCGGGCGGACATTGACAAAAACAATATACGAAATTTAAAAATATTTCATTATATTCTACACACAGTGAGATTCACACAATACCTTTTTTATAATTCTAACTTGTTGTCTTGACTATACTATTCTCTATTCAGGGGCGTGCGCAGGAAATTGTGCAGGGGGGGGGGGGTCGAGGTGTCTGGCGAAGCCCAATAACATCTCAGTACTTCCATATCCATTCACAGGAATGTAAAAAATCGGGATATGAAATTTTTGTTCGCCTTGAGCAGGGTGGGGGGGGTGGGGGTTCGACCCAACAGTCCTCGACCTAACCCGTTCGGTCTCAGAGACGTTCACAAAAGTGGAAGTCCAATTAGCTGTATGAATGAGAGAGAGAGAGAGAGAGAGAGAGAGAGAGAGAGAGAGAGAGAGAGAGAGAGAGAGAGAGAGAGATAGCAAGTAGAGATAGCAGAGATAATTAGGGAGGAAACCCGCTGCAGCCATTGAAATCCTACTCATTTCGATTAGTAGTAAGGATCTTTCATATGCATCATCCCACAGACAGGATAATACATACCACAGCCTTTGTTTCTGAAATGAATAAGTAATACTACCTACCTACTTGTACTCACCTAGTACAAATGTTTCTCTACATATACAGTTTAAAGCTCACCCAACTTTGCTTAGACACAGCTCAAATCGGTGGTCACAGTTTCCCAAGTAACATGGCTCTGGCCACGACGTGTTGCTGCCGCTACAACAGTTGTTGTCGAGGTCTCTCCCGGTGGGGTTTTCGTAACTTAAAACTCGTATCTTTAGTTTACCTTTTCCAAAAACAGTCTGCGCCTGTAAAGTAAATTATTTAGTGTTACGTCTGCGTTAAAAAAACCTAAATTATACATCAGATGTACATACAAATGCAATCTGATTATGGTACAAAATGATTCAACTTGGTATCGATGGTAAAATGATTAATGTTATTCGGTCACTGTATGATAATGTGAAATGCTGCAATAACAATATGCTATCCAACTTTTTCAACTGCAGAAACGGCTTTTTCCAAGGTGAAGTATTATCATCGATATTATTTTTCATGTTTGTAAATGACTGCGAAATGCATTTCTTATCAGATAATTGCCCCTATATCGACATCCAATCACTAAATATATTCCTACTTATGTATGCCGATGATATGGTTCTTCTAGTCGAAACACCACAAGGGCTTCAGACAATGCTAAAATCACTATCAAAATACACCACCAAATGGCACCTAACTGTAAATAAAACTAAGATTAAGGTCGTTATTTTTAGAAATGGGGAAACATTCGAGACAACGAATAGTGGTTATACAATGGTGAAAAGTTAGAGGTCGTAAATGAATTAATTTATCTTGGCTTACTATTTTGTTATAACAGTAAATTTAATCGAACACAAAAACGATTCGCTGATCAGGGAAGAAAAGCCTTGTTTTCATTATTAAACGTATGCAAAAGACATTATTTTAATATTGAAACAATGCTATCTGTTTTTGACACCTATGTTAACAGTATTCTTATTTATGGGTCAGAGGTCTGGGGATTCTACTGTGCAAGGGATATTGAACATATTCATTAAAAACATTTCTGTAAAAACCTACTTGGAGTACAACAAGGTGTATGTAATGAATATATATATAGTGAGTTAGGGCGTTTTCCTCTGTATATTATGAAAAAATTAAGAATTTTGAAACATTGGATTAAAATACGAAATACTGAAAATTGTATCCTTTTAGCTATATATGAGGAAACGGTAACTTGGTGACACAAGTCAAACAAGAACTAAGTAGGCTTGGACTAAACTATATATGGAACATACCACATGTTGGTAACAAAGAATATAATATAAGTAAGGAAAGAATTTACGATAATTTTAAACAACATTGTTTTAGCCGAATAACAACTTCACCGAAAGGTACCCTATATAAATATTTATTAATTAAATTCAAGCTACAAACATATCTTAGAAAACCCATACCTTTAAATAACTTAAAAGAAATATCAAAGATTCGAATTAGTGCACATAGATTAAATACAGAAACCGGAAGGTATAGGACAATTGACAGAGCCGAAAGAAAATGCACTATTTGTAACTCTAATGATATAGAGGACGAAAATCATTTTATCCTTATTTGCCCAGCTATGAATGATTTGAGGAATATGTATATTAAACAATGTTACCACAGAAGTGCAAGCGTATTTAGGCTCAATGAACTATTAACAACTGTAAACAATAAATACATAAATAACCTGGGAAAATATTTAGTTTTGGCAAATAAAGTTAGAGACGATTTACTGCAGCTTACGTAAAATATGACACCCACTTACCTGCCGTTTCATTAGCTAGTATATTAATCATATTTCATCTGGTATATATCAATGTGTGTGTGTGTGTGTGTGTGTGTGTGTGTATATATATATATATATATATATATATATATATATATATATATATATATATATATATATATATAAATTATTACTATACCACGATTATGTTTATAATTCACATATACAGTCAAACCTGTCCTAGCGGCCACCTGTATTCAACGGTCACCTGTCTAACGCGGCCAGCAGCCACTCAAATCGGATCCCAAATCGCTAAAATACATGTATTAAGCGGCCACAGTAAATTTTTACTATTATATAAAAGGGATATTTAACAACAGTTATAAGATGCGGCAAATAACCGATCTTCACATCTTTAGAAATACTAGTACCCATTTAGTCCCGACATCTCTACTGTGTATCAATTAAGAAAATATGCCAATGGAAAGCATCTAATTGCCTCTGGGCAGGCCACGCTTGACATCTGTAGATTCACTTACTATGACAATACACCGCATGAAGTAGAAATTAAATAATTAAATGGAAAGAGAAAACAAACTTGTTGAGAACGTTTAATTTAATACATTCCAGTTGCAGTTTTTCCTGAAGGAGGTGACATGTCAAAAGTTTATTTATAGTAAACTGTGAAGCACACATCCATTAATTAGCAGTACAGACGTTAAAACAAGAAATAACAACATATGTTTTAAAGACTATATGTCGCAACCTGTAATCAGCGGCCACCTCTGTTAAGCGGCCACTTTTATCTACTCCCTTGTGTGACCGCTTAAGACAGGTTTGACTGTATATGTACATCCCACCACTACTACTAGTATACTCTGTTAATTTTACCATTAATTCTTGCATCACTCTCCACCTGTATTTGTATATATATTGTGATTATATACGTATGTATTTATGCTCATACGGTTGTTTTTTCTAACTTAAGGCAAATAAAGAACTTGAAGTTCATTAAAATTAGCTCCACTGGTTAATTACTATTACCTGTGGATCTAACAGTATCCCGTTAGAGCTCATGTCCAGTTGACCTTTCATTCGCCAATCAAAACCTTACTTGCAGAATCATGCCACTGATTTGAAAATAATTTGAAAACATTCGGAATTATGATGAGGATATACGAAATGATTTGGGTGAATTACGAAGTATGCCGGAAACTAATTTCAATATAAAATACGAAAAAAAGGTAGTAGTATAGCTATAAAATCTATAGTGTTCGCCTATTGCTTGAGCGACAAACTAATCGAATTGCAGCTCGGCTATATGAACCACGGCCGTAACCGCCGAACACTGCAAAATGGTTACGAATTTTATTGAATTCCGTTACCATAGAAATTAATCAACGTTCGGCCATACAGTGTTAAAATAACTATCATTATGTTAAACACAAGTAATTTAAAATGTACTAAGCCCTCAAACTTTCTTTTAATACAATATATAAAAAAAAAAAACCCATAAAATAAATAATATGGCGATATTTAGGACATACATTTTTTTCTTACTTATATCTCGAAATCTGGACTTGTTTTGTCGAGTGCTTATCTTATTATCTTAAAGATTTTGACTTATAATGTCAAGCGCTCCTCGACCTGTTATCATGACTATATGCCACTGAAGGTAGATACGCACTGACAAGAGAAATAACTCAAGATAACAGGTTGATCCCTCAACATCAATATAATAAGTCGAGATCGCGAAATATGGCCCACGTTCCATTAACGTGATCTGCGCGCGGAAACGTGCATTTTCATATCTACATTTTCGTAAGTTGACGTTGTCAAAGTACTTTTAACCCACAAGTAAACATCGATCGACCTCTTTTTTTTCTCTCCTGCGCATTCTGAATGCACACTCGACTTATTATCTTGAGCGCATTACTTATTATCTCGAGTGCTCGACTTATATTATCTCGAGCTTTTAACTTATTAACCTCAGTGCTGAACTTATGTTAAACTCTTGACTTACTATCTCGAGTGCTCGATTTGGTATTTGAAGTGTTTGACTTATTATCTCGAGTGCTCAACTTATTATCTCGAGTGCTCAACTTATCATCTCGAGTGCTCAACTTATTATCTCGAGCTCTCCACCTCTGCATTAGTACTTTACAGCCAAAAAGAGAATAACAAAAGATAAAGACATACTTGATGATGAGAATTAAAATGTTGTTCCCTCTACATACTAAATCAATAGCTCGAGATAATGTTTCCAGCAGCAGCAAGGGCTCTTTTATATGCACTTTGATAGGGTTTTGATATAACAGTCATGGGACACTCGCTGGGACGGGGAAAAACATTCAGAAAATTATTCACTGAGGAGATTCGTTCCTCTAACCAAAGAACCTCATATCATCACTCTACTGTAGAGTCTCCACGAGTACTCGAGTATTCGAGCATGGGTCGAGTCTAGCAAGACTCGAGTCCGTTCTGTAGGACTCGAGTACCCGTGCAAGGAAGAGTACTTTAATTTAATTACACATTTTTACCTCATTTTGCCATATGCTTGCCGCCTGTTACATTATAAAGCTGTGAGATATGGAGAGAAAACAAAAGCCGGATGTGTGGAATGAATGAACGAATGGATGAATGAATGTTTAACGAAACCCCAGCACAAAAATACACATCGGCTATTGGGTGTCATAAAATGGTAAGTATATGGATGCCAAATGTGTGGAATGCAATATAATGGCATGATTTGGTATCCATATTCAGCACTGGAATTAAGATGCATAATGCTATTTTACTTTATTCCTTAGTCTCATTATCATCTAGTGTACTGTTACTGTTACTGTTACTGTTACTTTATTAACGTGCCTATATCCAAAAGAGGTTCAGGCTGATTCGTAATATTTCAAATATAACGCCAATTTTAGACGGGCGGTCTAAGAAAAAATTCTAAATAATTTAAATTAATTAAATGATTAGGCCTAGGAGGATTAGGCGGAAAGGGTTCGGCCTTCAGCCATGGAAACATCGTTCTAGCATTTATTTGAGGGTTAGGACGAACAAGTCGAAGACTTCAGTGTGGAGGATGGTGTGTGTGTGTGTGTGTGTGTGTGTGTGTGTGTGTGTGTGTGTGTGTGTGCGGGTGCGCCCGCGTGCGCCGAAACCGCCTACCCCTAACGACCCCTATTACTAGCATCCCCACAAACACCCCACCACCCTCCCAACTGTTGTCCGCTCTGAAGAAATGTTGCCAGCTCATATCAAGATATTTTCATTTCACTACAACGTTATGACAGGTTGGTTCCAAGACCGTGTCAAATGAAACGGAGACAAAATAGCTCTAACAGTTACTTTCATGTCATATTCTGTGGAACCCACAATTATTTAAACAAAATGCAATAAAATTATCTGTTAATCCAGAGGTTTTTTTTTAATACATTGGTTATTTCTATGTTTATGCTAATTGTATGTAAATTTTACTACTTGAAACATTGCAGACTAATCATATCAATCATGTCATATAGAAAAAAAGGAACAGCCACTAACATTGTTAATATATTCCAGTTAGAAGCCAAGATATTGCATTTCCTATTTTAGTTGGTTCATGGTGGCCATCTTGAATTTCATTATAATATTTCATAGATCCAGGTTAAAAGGTATCTCAATCCAACGAAACAGAGATTTATATATTTAAAAATAACAATGTCACCTAGACAGCTAGAAGCTGAACTAATAATGTTTTGTAGAATTTCGTTACAGTGTGTTGGTTATATTGGCAGCCATGTTGAATTTATTTTATATATAAGTATAATATTAAACTAAAACACTTCAAAGGTACCATATATCTATTCTTAGACATATAAAACATACGAACAACTATTAATATTATGAATATATATTCAGTTAGAAGCCTAGACATTAAATTTTATGTTTTAGCATATAAAGTGGTGGCCATCTTGAATTTGTAAGGATAAATAATGGAAACATCAGCTGGTAACATATATTGTTTTTATATTAGCATCCTCAAATTATGTAAGATCAATTGAGTTGCCAGAATGCCAAAAAATATATAATTGATTGAGTCAATGTTCGCGCTGTCCTAACTTTAAAGCCAAATTACTACCTGTTGCACCAATTATATTGTTCTACATTTTTAATATGTTATCCCTGACTAAATTCTGAACAGACACTGTTAATTTCATTATTTTTCCTATTTGTGATGGGTATACCATATGTTTTGGCATAGATTGCCTGGACTACTAGTGTACGTGTCGGGTACTCGGGTCCGGGTCGAGGTTGACCCTCGAGTACTCGAGTCCAATATTTTGCACTCGTGGAGGCCCTACTCTATTGATATCTAGATCCCGCTCCCTTGAGATAATAAGTCGATATCAAGATAATAAATAGTTATTGGTAGTCCGTAGAAAAGAATATATATATAGTGGATCACCATAGTAATGTGAAGAAAATTATAGTACGTATTAAAAGTTTGTTTTGTTTAACGACACCTTCAGAACACATTGATTAAATAATCATCGACTATTGGATGTCAAACATGGGTTTTTTAACAATATTTATTTCAATAAATGACATGGATCGGCAAGCAGGCGATAATCAACGCCTCTCCACGAGGTGATGTTACATACTGTAAACATTTCAATAAATGAAGTGGATCGGCAACCAGGCGACAATCAACGCCTCTCCACGAGGTGATGTTACATACTGTAAACATTTCAATGAATGACGTGGATCGGCAAGCAGGCGCTAATCAACGCCACTCCACGAGGTGATGTTACATACTGTAAACATTTCAATGAATGAAGTGGATCGGCAAGCAGGCGATAATCAACGCCTCTCCACGAGGTGATGTTACATACTATAAACATTTCAATGAATGACATAAAATATAACATTACACAAATATAATTTCAGCCATTACATACAAACTACAATAACTGGGTTGGGTTTAAACACACAGTACACATATGTTAATCAAGCCAAGAACTCGCGCACGTAATATCTATATACATGAATTATATAAATTAGAAGCTTGAAGCGAAACAGGCAAATGGTGCACCACACTAATATTATAACAGCATAGTAGAACATGCATAATTTATAAATTAAATCGTTCTCATATGATGATGAAATTGTGTACAGGGTTACGTTCAATTCGGGTGGATTCCAAATAGCACTGCCTTAATATCAAAACCGCTACAAGTCAAAAAACGAACATGGTTGCGCAAATATGATCATACAAAGGACAACAGAACTAACGGTGGACTGTATCTTCAAAAGGATGGCCACAACTACAATAAGGAATGCCATAAATATGTCTCGTGAATCTATGGGCATTTAGATCACTGCAATCTAAATGGAGTCTACAATGGATTATTTGGTTTGAGCGTGATCCAAATTCTAGAAAGTATTTATGTGGTAATTTTTTAAGTGGACATATTGCCTTTTTAAATATGTTGAGAGAGTTTAATTTTCTAATATTAATATCAAGGGCATTCCAGTCCCGAACTGCTGACAGCAAAAATTATTTCTATTATAGTTCTGTTCTAGTACGAATGTTTTTCAATGTCAAAATGTCGTAACTATGACTCGTTGTTATCAGAGGAAACCCGTTACATTTGTCCTAATGCAGCATGGGATCTTTTTATATGGACTTTCCCACAGACAGGAAAGCACATACCACGACCTTTGTCCAATTGTGGTGCACTGGTTGAAGCGAGAAAAAACCTATCAGCTGAATGGATCTACCGAGGTGGTTCGATCCTGCGACGCAAGCACCGCAAGCGGTATAGCACGTATTAAAGTTATACTCACAACACTAATGCAAATTAAAAGAAATAAAATCCATGTTTCTCGTTTGCACATTGTCCACAGCGTTTTAACATTCATAGACTGGCGAACAATTCTAACAGGACATTATCAGTTCACAGACACCATACAATAACGGGCGGTAGTGATAGTGCGGTTCTGATAAGAGGTTGAGGAATTTCAAATTATTGCGCTTCGAACTGATAAAAACACACATCACAAGGTATTTCAGGTTTGGGTTAGAGCGTGCCAAATAAGGCTTGGTCGAATGAATACCACTGCATAAAATCACTCCGCCAGAATAAATAGTTCCTAAATCAAATTAAAATAAATTGTATTGTTTATAAATTTTAAAATTGCTAAGTAAACGTATCGTTTAAGTTAAAATATATATATATATATATTTAAAATACATTTTATAACTTTAACATCGAAATATTTTAAGCGAAATATTAAAGGTTCCCCGCGTGAACTCATAACTATTTATTCATAGGTCAAGTAATATCTTCATCACGTGATACAAACGTGTTATCTCGGTGCTACTTGGGTATGAGGACACGGCTATTTATACAACTGTACATGGTTGCATATATATTTCATTTGTTTGGTAAAGCGGGGGAGGGGGGGGGGGGTGAGGACACGGCTATTTATACAACTGTACATGGTTGCATATATATTTCATTCGTTTGGTAAAGCGGGGGGGGGGGGGGTGAGGACACGGCTATTTATACAACTGTACATGGTTGCATATATATTTCATTGTTTGGTAAAGCGGGGGGGGGGGTGAGGACACGGCTATTTATACAACAGTACATGGTTGCATATATATTTCATTTTTTTGGTAAAGCGGGGGGTGTGGGGGTGTGAGGACACGGCTATTTATACAACTATACATGGTTGCATATCTATTTCATTTGTTTGGTAAAGCGGGGGGGGGGGGGGTGAGAACACGGCTATTTATACAACTGTACATGGTTGCATATATATTTCATTTGTTTGGTAAAGCGGGGGGGGGGGGTGAGGACACGGCTATTTATACAACAGTACATGGTTGCATATATATTTCATTTGTTTGGTAAAGCGGGGGGGGGGGGGCGTGAGGACACGGCTATTTATACAACTGTGCATGGTTGCATATATATTTCATTTGTTTGGTAAAGCGGGGGGGGGGGGGGGTGTGGGGTGTGTGAGGACACGGCTATTTATACAACTGTACATGGTTGCATATATATTTCATTTGTTTGGTAAAGCGGGGGGGGGGGGGTGAGGACACGGCTATTTATACAACTGTACATGGTTGCATATATATTTCATTTGTTTGGTAAAGCGGGTGGGGGGGTGAGGACACGGCTATTTATACAACTGTACATGGTTGCATATATATTTCATTTGTTTGGTAAAGCGGGGGGGGGGGGGGGAGGACACGGCTATTTATACAACTGTACATGGTTGCATATATATTTCATTTGTTTGGTAAAGCGGGGGGGGGGGTGAGGACACGGCTATTTATACAACAGTACATGGTTGCATATATATTTCATTTGTTTGGTAAAGCGGGGGGGGGGGGGGGTGAGGACACGGCTATTTATACAACTGTAGATGGTTGCATATATATTTCATTTGTTTAGTAAAGCGGGGGGGGAGGGGTGAGGACACGGCTATTTATACAACTGTACATGGTTGCATATATATTTCATTTGTTTGGTAAAGCGGGGGGGGGGGGGGGGGTGTGTGAGGACACGGCTATTTATACAACTGTACATGGTTGCATATATATTTCATTTGTTTGGTAAAGCGTGGGGGGGGGGGGGGTGTGTGAGGACACGGCTATTTATACAACTGTACATGGTTGCATATATATTTCATTTGTTTGGTAAAGCGGGGGGGGGGGGGGGGGGGTGAGGACACGGCTATTTATACAACTGTACATGGTTGCATATATATTTCATTTGTTTGGTAAAGCGGGGGGGGGGGGTGGGTGGGTGAGGACACGGCTATTTATACAACTGTACATGGTTGCATATATATTTCATTTGTTTGGTAAAGCGGGTGGGGGGGGGTGAGGATACGGCTATTTATACAACTGTACATGGTTGCATATATATTTCATTTGTTTGGTAAAGCGGGGGGGGGTGAGGACACGGCTATTTATACAACTGTACATGGTTGCATATATATTTCATTCGTTTGGTAAAGCGGGGGGGGGGGGGGGTGTGTGAGGACACGGCTATTTATACAACTGTACATGGTTGCATATATATTTCATTTGTTTGGTAAAGCGTGGGGGGTGGGGGGTGGAGTGTGTGAGGACACGGCTATTTATACAACTGTACATGGTTGCATATATATTTCATTTGTTTGGTAAAGCGGGGGGGTGACGACACGGCTATTTATACAACTGTACATGGTTGCATATATATTTCATTTGTTTGGTAAAGCGGGGGGGGGGGTGGGTGGGTGAGGACACGGCTATTTATACAACTGTACATGGTTGCATATATATTTCATTTGTTTGGTAAAGCGGGGGGGTGACGACACGGCTATTTATACAACTGTACATGGTTGCATATATATTTCATTTGTTTGGTAAAGCGGGGGGTGGGGGGTGGGTGGGTGAGGACACGGCTATTTATACAACTGTACATGGTTGCATATATATTTCATTTGTTTGGTAAAGCGGGTGGGGGGGGGTGAGGACACGGCTATTTATACAACTGTACATGGTTGCATATATATTTCATTTGTTTGGTAAAGCGGGGGGGGGGGTGGTGTGAGGACACGGCTATTTATACAACTGTACATGGTTGCATATATATTTCATTCGTTTGGTAAAGCGGGGGGGGGGGGGGTGAGGACCCGGCTATTTATACAACTGTACATGGTTGCATATATATTTCATTTGTTTGGTAAAGCGGGGGGGGGGGGGGGGCTATTGAGGACACGGCTATTTATATATTTCATTTGTTTGGTAAAGCGGGGGGTGTGGGGGTGTGAGGACACGGCTATTTATACAACTATACATGGTTGCATATATATTTCATTTGTTTGGTAAAGCGGGGGGGGGGGGTGAGGACACGCCTATTTATACAACTGTACATGGTTGCATATATATTTCATTTGTTTGGTAAAGCGGGGGGGGGGGAGGACACGGCTATTTATACAACTGTACATGGTTGCATATATATTTCATTTCTTTGGTAAAGCGTGGGGGGGTGGGGGTTGGGGGGTGTTAGGACACGGCTATTTATACAACTGTACATGGTTGCATATATATTTCATTTGTTTGGTAAAGCGGGGGGGGGGGTGGTGAGGACACGGCTATTTATACAACTGTACATGGTTGCATATATATTTCATTTGTTTGGTAAAGCGGGTGGGGGGGGTGAGGACACGGCTATTTATACAACTGTACATGGTTGCATATATATTTCATTTGTTTGGTAAAGCGGGGGGGGGGTGTGAGGACACGGCTATTTATACAACTGTACATGGTTGCATATATATTTCATTTGTTTGGTAAAGCGGGGGGGGTGAGGACACGGCTATTTATACAACTGTACATGGTTGCATATATATTTCATTTGTTTGGTAAAGCGGGGGGTGGGGGGTGGGTGGGTGAGGACACGGCTATTTATACAACTGTACATGGTTGCATATATATTTCATTTGTTTGGTAAAGCGGGTGGGGGGTGAGGATACGGCTATTTATACAACTGTACATGGTTGCATATATATTTCATTTGTTTGGTAAAGCGGGGGGGGGGGTGAGGACACGGCTATTTATACAACTGTACATGGTTGCATATATATTTCATTCGTTTGGTAAAGCGGGGGTGTGTGTGTGTGTGAGGACACGGCTATTTATACAACTGTACATAGTTGCATATATATTTCATTTGTTTGGTAAAGCGTGGGGGGGGGGGGGGGGTGTGTGAGGACACGGCTATTTATACAACTGTACATGTTTGCATATATATTTCATTTGTTTGGTAAAGCGGGGGGGGTGAGGACACGGCTATTTATACAACTGTACATGGTTGCATATATATTTCATTTGTTTGGTAAAGCGGGGGGTGGGTGGTGGGTGGTTGAGGACACGGCTATTTATACAACTGTACATGGTTGCATATATATTTCAGTTGTTTGGTAAAGCGGGTGGGGGGGTGAGGACACGGCTATTTATACAACTGTACATGGTTGCATATATATTTCATTGTTTGGTAAAGCGGGGGGGGGGGGGGTGAGGACACGGCTATTTATACAACTGTACATGGTTGCATATATATTTCATTCGTTTGGTAAAGCGGGGGGGGGGGGGGGGTGAGGACCCGGCTATTTATACAACTGTACATGGTTGCATATATATTTCATTTGTTTGGTAAAGCGGGGGGGGGGGGGGTGAGGACACGGCTATTTATACAACAGTACATGGTTGCATATATATTTCATTTGTTTGGTAAAGCGGGGTGTGGGGGGTGTGAGGACACGGCTATTTATACAACTATACATGGTTGCATATATATTTCATTTGTTTGGTAAAGCGGGGGGGGGGGGGGGGGGGGTGAGGACACGGCTATTTATACAACTGTACATGGTTGCATATATATTTCATTTGTTTGGTAAAGCGGGGGGGGGGGGGGGAGGACACGGCTATTTATACAACTGTACATGTTTGCATATATATTTCATTTGTTTGGTAAAGCGGGGGGGGTGAGGACACGGCTATTTATACAACTGTACATGGTTGCATATATATTTCATTTGTTTGGTAAAGCGGGGGGTGGGTGGTGGGTGGTTGAGGACACGGCTATTTATACAACTGTACATGGTTGCATATATATTTCATTTGTTTGGTAAAGCGGGTGGGGGGGTGAGGACACGGCTATTTATACAACTGTACATGGTTGCATATATATTTCATTTGTTTGGTAAAGCGGGGGGGGGGGGTGTGAGGACACGGCTATTTATACAACTGTACATGGTTGCATATATATTTCATTCGTTTGGTAAAGCGGGGGGGGGGGGGGTGAGGACCCGGCTATTTATACAACTGTACATGGTTGCATATATATTTCATTTGTTTGGTAAAGCGGGGGGGGGGGGGGGGTGAGGACACGGCTATTTATACAACAGTACATGGTTGCATATATATTTCATTTGTTTGGTAAAGCGGGGTGTGTGGGGGTGTGAGGACACGGCTATTTATACAACTATACATGGTTGCATATATATTTCATTTGTTTGGTAAAGCGGGGGGGGGGGGGGGGGGGGTGAGGACACGGCTATTTATACAACTGTACATGGTTGCATATATATTTCATTTGTTTGGTAAAGCGGGGGGGGGGGGAGGACACGGCTATTTATACAACTGTACATGGTTGCATATATATTTCATTTGTTTGGTAAAGCGTGGGGGGGTGGGGGGTGGGGTGTGTGAGGACACGGCTATTTATACAACTGTACATGGTTGCATATATATTTCATTTGTTTGGTAAAGCGGGGGGGGGGGGGGAGGACACGGCTATTTATACAACTGTACATGGTTACATATATATTTCATTTGTTTGGTAAAGCGGGTGGGGGGGTGAGGACACGGCTATTTATACAACTGTACATGGTTGCATATATATTTCATTTGTTTGGTAAAGCGGGGGGGGGGGGGGTGAGGACACGGCTATTTATACAACTGTACATGGTTGCATATATATTTCATTCGTTTGGTAAAGCGGGGGGGGTGGGGTGAGGACACGGCTATTTATACAACTGTACATGGTTGCATATATATTTCATTTGTTTGGTAAAGCGGGGGGGGGGGGGGTGAGGACACGGCTATTTATACAACAGTACATGGTTGCATATATATTTCATTTGTTTGGTAAAGCGGGGGGGGGGGGTGAGGACACGGCTATTTATACAACTGTACATGGTTGCATATATATTTCATTTGTTTGGTAAAGCGGGGGGGGGGGGGGTGAGGACACGGCTATTTATACAACTGTACATGGTTGCATATATATTTCATTTGTTTGGTAAAGCGGGGGGGGGGGGGTGAGGACACGGCTATTTATACAACAGTACATGGTTGCATATATATTTCATTTGTTTGGTAAAGCGGGGGGGGGGGGGCTGTGAGGACACGGCTATTTATACAACTGTGCATGGTTGCATATATATTTCATTTGTTTGGTAAAGCGGGGGGGGGGGGGTGAGGACACGGCTATTTATACAACTGTACATGGTTGCATATATATTTCATTTGTATGGTAAAGCGGGGGTGTGACGTAGCCTAGTGGTAAAACGTTCGGCTGATGCGCGGTTGGTCTGGGATTGATACCCGTCGGTGGGTCCATTTGGGCTATTTCTCGTTCCAACCAGTGCTATCCTTTCTGTGGGATGCTGCATGTAAATATTCCTTGCTACTAATGGAAATATGTGCTCTAGTGGTGTTGTTAAACAAAAGAAACAATACTTTGTCTGGTAAAGCTTTTCGATTTCTCTTGCGCTCAAATTTAAAACTAAATAGTCGTATAAAACTAGTCTACCGTAGTTTGGGTTGGGTTCTTAATAGTAATTTGTCTACATGGAGTGTGTTCTTGGTAGCCTGATGTTTATCTATACAGAAGTCTGCAGACACTATTTTCATATCACTGTTTGGCGATCAGTCTGGGGTTTGCAACTACCCTGTAAAATACATCCAACTAAGGCACAAAGCACACTAGATCTGGGTCTGGGTCTGGGTTTGGCAAGTATGGTATTAGTCCAAAATGAAACGCAACGAATTTAATGTGACGAAACACACCGCCTCTGTGCTGGCGTCAACTACAGATCCGGCAACATACGTCATAGAACACACGCTATGTTTTCACATTTCCAGACTGGCAGATGCACAATGTTCGAACCTTACCCATTAATTGTTCTTAATAAGCAACCGAAAAGGTATATATTAATCAATGTGGATTTCTCATACTTATTGTTTATAGAAATATATTTATCTAAAGATACGAACGCATTAATATACATTGATAGCATGTGACAGTTACAGACCCAGAAGTAAAAATACACCACACTTTAATTTGCCACATTCACCAGACCCATATCCGGGCTGTTTAGGGCCTTAATAGTCAGCATTTATGACAATTTAGAACATTTCAACTTATCACAAATACAAGCATTTAATCGTCTTCATATACTTTTAAGATGTGTAGTGCTGGACGAATTTTAGGTGATTATGAACAGAGAAATATTTAATTTTACATAACTAGATGTGATGAAAAAGTTAACGTTTGTTTTATTTAACGACACCACTAGAGCACATTGATTTATTAATCATTGGTTATTGGATGTCAAACATTTGGTCTTTGTAACACCTGTTAGATTGTTCGATTAGCAGCAAGGAATCGTTTATATGTACTTTCCGACATACAGAGCAGTACATACCACGGTTTTTGGTTACAATTTCAAGCCAGAAACTTAGGTTTTAGATATAAATACCACACAATCCTCAAGAGGGTCGTGTGTCTTTAAGACGTATTTAAAGCACAGTTACGGGACAGCTAGAGGGAAGCTAGCACCACACACGTCATTCCCACTCTTTCACCACATTCGACAAACATGTCTGTACAAAGACATGGGTCGACATACTACCGTCCGGACAAGTTCTACCCGTCAACTTCACCACAGGCCGGGAGATTTGTTTTGCCTGCCATCCTACTGGAGAGGCAATTTTCGGACGTTTATATTCACACATTATTTTGAGTCAATCATGCTTGGTCCGGAAGGTTTTGGTTCGGGCCGGTGGAATGTGTAGCTTACAAGACCGAAATTCCGGCAGGAATGTCTCTAAAAACAATCTAAATTTAATTCATCATTTTAAGCTTGAAACTCGGACCAAAATCGTCCTTCTAACAAATCCCACCACACCCAGTTGACTGTTCCAAGTGCGCCTTATTCATGGATAGATCTATTGATAAAACTCTGAGCTGTCCAACTGTTTACATTTCGTCTTGAGACTAGACATATTTCAATCCTTTTGCACTTGATTATCTTGAACAGAATAAATAAAGTCATTCATTATAACATTTTTCAAGTACACGTTATCAGGTATGATAGCAAGCAATGAAATGTATATCATTTTAGGACTCGTTTATAAGATCAGTGCAGATAGGAAAGACAACTAAATCTGATATTGGGTAATGTCATTTTACGGATGGTGTTTACGATATTACAATTAAACAGTTCTTTGAATTTAAGTGTGCTAGTTTTATTTTATTTTATAATAATATGGATTTATAAGCCTTATGCGTGTATTCATAAAATAATTACAATTAAATAAGTAGTGATATTCATCTCCAATATCATTTTCTTCGCACAATGTACACAATCTGTTTTTGACTGGCATGTTATTCCAGCGATGTTGTTATGCCATGTTTGTAGGTACTGGTCTAATTGCCTTCGTTTAACATGCTCAATTTGTAATTTTATGGAGGAGAGATTTTTCGACATATAAATATCGGACATGCCTAGGTTGTTTAATAGACGTATTAAGTGTTCTAGCCAGTTATAGCTGTCCCCGTTTTCAGTCTTTTATCATATAATTAAGAAGTAAATGAGAGATTTTGTAGATTTACTTTTAAATATATGTGCCCAAAATCCTATAATTATTTTACCTATATTTAATGTTAGTGGGGTTCTACTAAGTTCGCCATATAACATAAAAATAGGCGTATCTTTGTTTACCTGCAATAATCGTATGGAATGTATTTGAATTTATATGAATATTTTCTATTATGTCCGCATTTTCGTATCCCCAGATTTCACAGCCATACAAAAGTATTTGGAGGACCATTGGGCCAAATAGTTTAAGCTTTCAATCAATTGGTAACTTGTTATCCTTGACTTTAAATAAAACAAAATATATTGCTTTAGTTGCATGCTGAGTTAAACATTGTCTTATTATTTAAAAAAAAAATTGCTAAGTGAACGTTAACCCTAAATATATGTATTCTTTAACATTTTCAAGAGACTTATCTCCAAGTGTGAATTTTTTCTAATAGTCACTGACTATATATTATTTATTTTTAGTTTGGTGTTTGAAATTTATTATTAATTATTAGAATTTGCGTCTAAAGATGTTGTTCTTGTTTTACTGTTGTTGGTTGTTTGGTTGTTTGGGGGTTTAGGTTTTTTTGTTTTTGTTATTTTAATTTTCTTGTTACGTACTTACCAGCAGTGCCCTAGCTATTTACAAATATATATATATATATAATTATCTTTAAACAACTGATTATGTAGATTATTATTATTTGTTTTTGTCTGGTGTTTTATTTTTAATTTTTTTGTTTAATTTTGTTGTTTTGTTGGGGGAGGGGGGTCAAATAAATTGTTTACCAGATAAATCTATAATAATACATCACCATTGCGCATTTGACTCTAAAATGCTGATATACATTGTTTAACGAACTGAGTCGATCTTTAGCTATTTGATCAGCGAAATGTCTTGATGGACGCATTCCACGACTCGGGTCGGGTCGTGTCTCAGCGTAACTACGACATATCGCCGTATCCCAGCAGACTCTCACAGTGAGTTCAAACCGTTATTTGTGTCCAGGCGGGTCACATTTGTGCACTGGGGAGGATATCGATTTCTAAAGGTGAATTCGAACTGTGTGATTTTTATCAACGATATATACAGTGGGATAGTAAAACGTTACCGAGCACGTGGCACGCAACGCAACAGTAAAACATAATATATCCGTTAACGCCTTGACGTTTCTCTGTTTAAATCACGTGATAACATCAAAGTAAATTTGAAATTGACGTCCACGTGTTGACTTGACTACAGCACTACTGAGTATGTTACAATGAGGGTCTTGCAAAACAACCAAATAGTGGCATGTCATGTATTCATTATGTAACAAATACACTAAGTTTACATCTGTATGATAGAAACTTAGGCTAGTCATAAAATGGGCTAATGAGTTTAGTCTGTCAGTGTTTTCGGATTTAAAAATGTGCAGTTTGTTGTTGTGTTTAGAAACAGTTCGAAACAGGTAATACAAATTATTCATCTAAAAACAAATACAGTGAAACCTGTCCTAGCGGCCACCTGTACTCAGTGGTCACCTGCCTTAAGCGGCCACTTTTTTCCTCCCAAACGATTTATAATGTAAATGCACCTGTAATAAGCGGTCACCTGTCTAACGCGGCCAGCGGCCACCAAATTCGGATCCCAAATCGCTAAAATACCTGTATTAAGCGGCCATAATACAGTTTTACTGTTATATAAAAGGGATATTTTAACAACAGCGATAAGGTTAAAATGGAAAAAGAAAACAAAGTTGTTAAGAAATGTAATTTAATACATTCTATTTGCATTCTTTCTGAGTTGTTGAGAAATGTAATTTAATACATTCTATTTGCATTATTTCTGAGTTGTTGAGAAATGTAATTTAATACATTCTATTTGTATTCTTTCTGAGTTGTTGAGAAATGTAATTTAATACATTCTATTTGCATTCTTTCTGAAGAAGACGACGTCAAAAGTTGATTTATAGTCAACTGTGAAACACACATCCGTTGATTAGCAGTACAGACGGTAAAACAAGAAACAACAACAAATGTTTTAAAGACTGTATATGTGACAACCTGTACTTAGCGGCCACCTGTCTTAAGCGGCCACTTTTATCTACTCCCTTGTGTGACAGCTTAAGACAGGTTTGACTGTAGTAGTAAAAACTAAAAACCAAAATTTCACATACACAAAACAAATAGAGAAAAAAGTAAGAAAAAAAAATGAAACATGCAATTCAAAAATAATGATCATTATCAATGACACCATTTAATGACAGGTCTTAAATTGCGTATTCATAATGAGGTAGGGGTAATTATTAGTTTCCTTTCGCATTAACAATATTCCGTTCTACTGTTTGCCATGTAGTCGAACATACTTGGACTTTGACTTTCTTAAGTCAAGATGGGAGAGATTCAACTCAATGATAGATCTGGTGCGCGAGGCTTCCATTACTTCATGATCATTAGAATAAATACCAAGTATATTCGTCATTATATAATTAAAATACTAATTGCAGAATCAACTACCCTCGGAGGCATACACATACACATACCACAAAGACAGACAAACATATACAGACATACTGAGACACATACACATACCACAGACAGACATATACAGACATACTCAGACACATACACATACCACAAAGACAGACAGACATATACAGACATACTGAGACACATACAGATACCACAGACAGACATATACAGACATACTGAGACACATAC